>NW_007732542.1:106863-115710 GCF_000696425.1 Galeopterus variegatus | reverse complement strand
AGATAGATAGATAGATAGAAAGATAGGCAAACGGATAGGTACCAGTATCAATATTGATATAGATATAGATAAGAGGGCCTTTATTACAAGAATGGCTCACGTGAACCTGGAAGTTCCACAATATGCAATATTTTGCTGGTGAATCAGGAAGGCTGGTGGTATAATTTAGTCGAAGCTCGAAGGCCTGACAACAGGGAAACAGATGGTGTAACACACAAAGACCTGAAAACCATGTGTGTGTCTGTCAGAGGGAGGGGCATTGGTGTAAATCCCAGAGTCTGAAGGCCTAAGAACCAGGAGCTTCAATGTCCAAGGACAGAAGATAAATATCTCAGCTGAAGTAGAAGAAAGAATTCAGCCTTCCAATGCCTATTTGTTCTATTAGGGCCCTCAATGGATTGGATGATGCCTGTCCACATTGGTGAGAGCAGATCCTTACTACTCATTCTACTGATTCAAATGCTAATCTTTTCCAGAAACACCCTTTTAGACAAACCCAGAAATAGTGTTTTATCAGCTATCTGAGCACCCCTTAGCCCAGTCAGTTTGTCACATAGAATTAATCATCACAGTCTACCCCTTTTGAACTTGGCACCCATATGCAGCAACTTAAATCATACTTGATCTTCAAATAAAGACAATAAGGAGGCAATAATTTCTCCTAACATGCTACAACTATCCAGCATTAAACCAAAAATGCACTAATCCATTCCTCAGAAGAGGAAATAAAGTCCTTGCTATGGTTTGAATGTTTGTGTCTCCTTCAAAATTCATGTTAGAATTTAATCCTCAATGCAATAGTATTAAGAGGTGGGACCTTTTAGGAGGGAATTAAACAATGAGAGCTCAGTCCTCATGAAGGGATTAGTGCCTTATAGAAGGGTTGGAGGAAAGTAGCTAGGCCCCTTTTCCCTTTCCCTCTTGCAACATGAAGATGCACTGAGAAGGCCCTCTGAATGCCAGTGCCTTGATTCTGGACTTTCCAGGCTCCAGAATGATGAGAAATGTTTCTGTTCTTTGCAAATTACCCGGTCTCAGGTTCTTCATTATAGCAGCACAAATGGACTAAGACAATCCTTGAATGATATTTACTCTTCTCCTGATATCCTATAACTTAACTACTATGACATAAAAAAGAAAGATAATTATTTAATATGCACACACACAAATTAATACACACCCACAAATGCATTCATAACAAATTAAGGAGAAAATACTTATGACAATTTAAATTCTCATTTCTGTGATTGTTCACATTGTCAAGGCTGGTATTTATAGCTATATTTTTCTACTACTCATTCTGTATTCCCTTTCCCTTCAATAAGAACTTCATCTGGTTATGGTTCTTTACCTTGCAGGTGACGCAAATCTTTGATCCTGAAATGTCTGGGCCCGAATTGGGTTGTAGTTTTGTACTGGCCTTAATCACAAAGCATGGTAATACTAAGAGGTACCCTAAGGGATGTCTTGTATTCCTGACATTATCTTCCTCACCTCCAGTAGTCCAATTTCCCCTCATAGTCTGGATCAGTCAGCAATACCATACCCTTCCAATGTCATACCCTTCACAGCATTTTGAATCACAGGTATGGGGAGCCCAAAGTGGCCAGATGGCAGTCTTAACTTCCAGTTTAATGGAATTATTATGTCTTCAGTAAAAATATTTCTGCATCTGGAACTAAGACCTCTAGACCAGTAGGGCAGAAAGTCATGAGAACAGAAAACAAAAAATTTACTAGTGAGTTACAAGGGTTACCGATTCAACCTGTGAATCCTGGCTATTGGAGAGATCCCACCATATATTGGAAGCCTTCTGGAGAACCTTGCCCCAACCCTGCAAGGTATTGCTACTTAGCTAGCACTGGAACTGAGTAAATGAGGACATTCAACTTCTTCTATCAAGCCAGCTGGTTCAGGTTGGTGGGAAACATGGAAACCAATGAATTCCATGTGAATGAGCTCATCACTGCATTTCTTTGGCTGTGAAGTGGGTTCCTTGGTGAGAACCAATGCTGTGTGGAATACCATGATGGTGGATAGGACATTCTTTGTATCCATGGATGATAATTTTGGCAGAAGCATGGTTTACAGGGAAGTCAAGTCCATATCCTGAGTAAATGTCTATTCCAACAAGGACAAAACACTGCCCCTTCCATGATAGAAGTGTTCCAGTGTAATCAACTGCCACAAGGTAGCTGACTGATCACCCTGGGGAATAGTTCCTTATCAGGGGCTTAGTATTGGTCTCTGCTGCTGGCAGATGGGCAAAGTGGTGGCTCTAGCCCAATCACCCTTTGTGAGTGGAAATCCATGTTGCTGAGCCAATGCATAACCTCCATCCCTGCCACCATGACCACTTTGTTCATGAGCCTATCAGCTGATGACAGAAGGAACTGAGGAAAGAGGCTAATTGGTTTCCACAGAATGGATCTTCCTATCTACTTGATTACTAAAATCCTCCTCAGCTCCGGTCACCCTTTGGTGAATATTCATATATGATACAAATATCCTCATTATTTTTGCCCATTCAGAAAGGTCCATCCACATGCCTTTTCTCCAGATTTCTTTGTCATCAATTTCAATCATGTTCCTTCCATGTCTGTAATCATTCAGTCAAATCATTGACTATAGCCCATGAGTCTATATAATCACACATCTAGCCATTTCTCCTTCCAAGCAAAATGCAAAAGCAGGTGCACTGCCCTAAGTTCTGCCCACTGGGAAGATTTTCCTTCACCTGTTCTTCAGAGATGTACCAGAGAGTGACTGTAGTACTGTAGTTGTCCATTTCTGGGTGGTGCCTGAATAGCATACAGAATCATCTGTAAACTAAGCCAGAATCTTCTCTTCCTCTATCAACTGTTAATAGGGAACAACCCATAAGGTCATAGGTGCAGGCGGGGAAAGAGAAAGCAGTGTGGCAGGAGTGGGGACCATGGACACTTGGGCCACTTCTTCGTGTAACTTATTTGTGCTTTCAGAACCAGTTTGNTACAGGGAAGTCAAGTCCATATCCTGAGTAAATGTCTATTCCAACAAGGACAAAACACTGCCCCTTCCATGATAGAAGTGTTCCAGTGTAATCAACTGCCACAAGGTAGCTGACTGATCACCCTGGGGAATAGTTCCTTATCAGGGGCTTAGTATTGGTCTCTGCTGCTGGCAGATGGGCAAAGTGGTGGCTCTAGCCCAATCACCCTTTGTGAGTGGAAATCCATGTTGCTGAGCCAATGCATAACCTCCATCCCTGCCACCATGACCACTTTGTTCATGAGCCTATCAGCTGATGACAGAAGGAACTGAGGAAAGAGGCTAATTGGTTTCCACAGAATGGATCTTCCTATCTACTTGATTACTAAAATCCTCCTCAGCTCCGGTCACCCTTTGGTGAATATTCATATATGATACAAATATCCTCATTATTTTTGCCCATTCAGAAAGGTCCATCCACATGCCTTTTCTCCAGATTTCTTTGTCATCAATTTCAATCATGTTCCTTCCATGTCTGTAATCATTCAGTCAAATCATTGACTATAGCCCATGAGTCTATATAATCACACATCTAGCCATTTCTCCTTCCAAGCAAAATGCAAAAGCAGGTGCACTGCCCTAAGTTCTGCCCACTGGGAAGATTTTCCTTCACCTGTTCTTCAGAGATGTACCAGAGAGTGACTGTAGTACTGTAGCTGTCCATTTCTGGGTGGTGCCTGAATAGCATACAGAATCATCTGTAAACTAAGCCAGAATCTTCTCTTCCTCTATCAACTGTTAATAGGGAACAACCCATAAGGTCATAGGTGCAGGCGGGGAAAGAGAAAGCAGTGTGGCAGGAGTGGGGACCATGGCTGTCCATTTCTGGGTGGTGCCTGAATAGCATACAGAATCATCTGTAAACTAAGCCAGAATCTTCTCTTCCTCTATCAGCTGTTAATAGGGAACAATCCATAAGGTCATAGGTGCAGGCGGGGAAAGAGAAAGCAGTGTGGCAGGAGTGGGGACCATGGACACTTGGGCCACTTCTTCGTGTAACTTATTTGTGCTTTCAGAACCAGTTTGCATATATACCACTTCCATTTGATGATAGAGTGTTGCCGTGCACACCCAACTTTATGGCTTGGTGGGTCAGATAACACCCAGTTCATGATGGGAAGCACAGATCACATGGTAATTTGATGGCCCATAGTCAAGCATTAAGTTTCTGTTAAGGTCCAGTAGCAGCCTAAGAGCTGTCTCTGAAAAGGAGTGTAGTTATCCACAGATGATGGCAGGGCCTTATTCCAAAATCCTGAAGAGCTATCATGCAATTCACCTATGGAGGCCTATTGAAGATTCCAAACAGCATCTCTATCTGCCACTGATACATCAAGCACTATTAGTTCTTATGGATCATATGTTCCAAGTGGCAGGACAGCTTGCATAGCAGCTTGGACCTTTGGCTGAGCATTCTTTTATTTTGGGCCCCATTCATAACCTGCAGATTTTCTAGTCACTTGGTAAACGGGTCAGAGTAACACACCCAAATGAGGAATATGTTGCCTTCAAAATTCAAATATGCCCACAAAGCATTATGCCTCTTTCTTGGTTGGAGGAGGGGCCAGATGCAACAACTTATCCTTCACCTTAGAAGGGTTATCTTGACATGTATTTATTTCCTACTCTCTGACATGCAAATGTCTAGAGCAGTTGCTACTTCCTGCTCTCTAGGTCCAATCAGCATAATGTCATCAGTGTAATGGACCAGTGTGATATCTTGTGGATAGGAAAGGCGGTCAAGATCCCGCAAACTAAATTATGACATAGGGATGGAGAGTTGATAGACCCCTCCCCTCAAGTAGGACAGTGAAGGTGTGCCGCTGGCCTTCTCAGCTAAAAGCGAACTTCTTCTGGTGGGCCTTAGAAATAAATATGGAGAAAAAGGCATTTGTCAGAGCAATAGCTATATACCAGGTACCAGAAGATGTGTTAAATTGCTCAATAAATGAAACCACATCTGGTACGGCAGCTGCCATTATAGTAACCTTGTTAAGCATACAATAGTCCACAGTCATTCTCCAAGATTCATCTCTCTTCTGCAAGGCTAAATGGTAACATTTAATAGGGATATGGTAGGAATCACTACCCTGCATCTTTCATGTCCTTGATGGTGGCATAATCTCCAGAAATGTTGTACTGTTTCTTCCATAGGTATAGGCAATTCTAATGGCTTCCATCTGGCCTTTCCCACCATAATAGCCCTCCTTACACATGTCAGGGAACCAATGTGGGGATTTTGTCAGTTGCTAGGTGTGTCTATTCCAATTATGCATTCTGGACCTGGGGAAATAACCACAGGATGATTTTAGGGACCCACTAGACCCACTGTGAGATAGACCTTAGCTAAAACTCAGTTGATCACCTGATCTTCATAAGCACTTAATCTGACTGGAGGGCCACAGTGACATTTTGGGTTTTCTGGAATCAGTGTCACTTTAGAGCCAGTGTTCAGTAGTCCCCAAAAGGTCTGATTATTTCCTTTCTTCCAATGTAGTTATGTTGTTAAAAAGCCACAGGTCTCTTTGGAGAAGGCTTGAACAAAGATTACCAGTATAAATTTCAGTAGTGTCTGGAGTCCTTTCTTGAGAGGACCTGGCCTCGCCTTTATTTAAGGTTAAATTCTGGGTGTGTGAACTGACTCAAATCTGAGAGTTTATTGAGGTGCTGTGACCTTTTTTTTTAACAAAATTCAAATTAGACTTTCATTCGTTTGACCTAAAATTTATCTGCTGAAACAGATCAGGTAAGAATTTAGTAGGCTTTCTAATAATTTCACTTCTAGGAGCAGTATGATTAACTTGCCAATGCCATAGGTTTGTGTGAATCAGGCTATTGTAACTTCTGTTTTGACTCCGCTGTTCATTATAGTAACCATGCCCACCTTGCCTTTAGCTGTTGAGTGCTACCCCCTGGTCCCTGCCACCTCAAGGTCCAACCACTCCCACTACATTTAAGTTTTCCCATTGTGTGGCTATTCTTCCCACTGTAAGATTTGGCCTACAGAGAAAAGCAACCACAGAGCTCTTCAAGGATGTTGGGGCTCTCCTCACAAATTTATTTCTCAAGGTATTGGTGAAAGGTATTTCTCTTGGACCCTCCCAGTGTGGGTAAGTCTTAAATGATGTATCCATTCTAACATTTCAGTCTTCCTAAGCCTTTGAATCCCTTCATTTACATTAAATTGAGGGAGATAGACATATCCGATTCTCTCGCATTGGGCCTTCCTTTTAACCATGTTTTGGCCAAACACACAAATAAATGGTAAGAGCTCTTTCTGATTTCTCAAGCTGCAACATTAGATGCAGGATCTCTGCTTAGTGGGCGAAGATGAATAAATCTGGACTGATCCAACTTTATGTTTGTTCCACCATTATTCTAAACTCTAAATATCTATTCCCACACATACTCCCTAGATTTCTGCTTGTATAAGTTAGAAAACTCAAGTAGTTCTTTGGGAGTGTAATGCACCTCCTCATGGGTCACACTTTGTTTTTTAGCTTTAGGGGCCTGCTGGGACTTCAGTCTATTTATATGTCTGGAAACAGAGGGCTGGCGGGGATTGGAGTGGGTCCTGAGGATAATCAGAATTGTCTTACATGGCAACTGCCTCAGGGGAGACCATTATTGTTTCCTCAAGCATGGCAAGGTTAGTCCCCTCAGATGGAGGTGACAGGCTGGTACCACCTTGGAAGGGGATGCCCCTGGAGGTGGGAGGCTACTTCCACTGGGAGTGGGGAGGCTGCTTCTACTGGAATTGGGGAGGTCTCTTACACTGGCAAAAAAGATTCATCAGAATTTAGGGGCTTGATGTCCCCAGCATCATCAGGGTCTTCCCTCATATCCCCATTCCAACTGACAGTATCTGATTCGTTCCAATCAATACCTTCACCTTAACAGTAGACACCCCGCAAGGCTGGGAGTTCAACTTGCATTGTAGTTAAGCCAATCACAGGATAAGGTTAAGAGTTTGATTTTCAGCAATTTCAGCCCTTCAACTAAAGTAGATAAGTCTCTCACTCAGGGCACACCTTGAAGCCCTTCAGCTGGGAATTCAGATCCCTGAACTCATCCTTTTCTCTCACCACTTTATCTAGCGACATTAGGAGCAACCAATCAACATCATTATATTCCTTAATTTTCCAAAACTGTTATGATATATATGATAAAAAAAACAAAGTATCATATTCAGAGTTACTTAGCTCCTTGCTTCTTATAAGTGGTTGATTAATGCAGATATTTTGCATATCTCTAAAAATAGTTTACACCATGGACAATCAGTAATATCTTTACTACTGGAAATAGATTCATTAGCATTTTTAAATATAATCAGATTAGAGAGCCATTTCTAGAAACCCCAAAATCAATTCAAAAATTTTATCCTTAAAATTCTGTTCTACAACCATTCTTGGTACCAAAATCTGTATTAATCAGAGTTCTCCAGAGAAACAGTAGCAATGGGATATATAGAGATATACAATAGGGGGTTTATTATGAGACTGGCTTACATAATAATGAAGGCTGAGAAGTTACACAATATGACATCTGCAGCCTGGAGAACAAGTCCAAAGGCCTGCTAATGAAGGGAGCCAATGGTGTAATTTCTACTCAGAAGCCAAAGGCCTGAGGACCTTGGGTGGGGATGAGGGTGAGGCACTGACGTAAGTCCCAGTTTCTGAAGGCCCAAGAACCAGTAGTACCAATGTCTGAAGGCATAAAAAGATAGCTGTCCTAGCTCAAGAAGAGAGAGAATCCACTCTCCCTCCACCTTTGTGTTCTACTTGAGCCTTTAATGAATTGGGTGATGCTCACCCTCATTGGTGAGGGTAGATCTTCTTTGCGCACTCTACTGATTCAAATGCTAACCTCTTCCAGATACATTCTCACAGACACACCCAGAAATAATGTTTTACCAGTTATCTGAGTATCCTTTAACCCAGGCAAGGTGATACATAAAACTGACCTTCATGTAGCTAATTTATAACTTTCTTATGGCTAAGCTCAACTCATCCTCAAATCCTGAAGATCCTCAAACTAGCACATTCCTGTTTTTTTCTCCTGGACTGAGTTACTTCCCCTTCTTCATTCTAATTACATTCCTCAATCATCAATACAAATACTTCAGTCATCCTGGCATTTTCATTGATTTGGCTTAAATACTAGGCTGATAATTAATGCACGTCTTGTTTTCTCCCTCCTTGACCAAGAATGTAAAAATATTAACTTCTAGCAAGCTCTTTCTAGAGCCAATAATACACTTGAACCTATCAAGATTGAAAGATTTAATAAGCCTCAGAATCCATTCTATTTTGTAAATTTTCTCATTTCCATCCAACAGAAAGCAGCCATACTTCTTAATGTATTTATTTATATGAATGTAACAAGTATAAATATTTTCTTCAAGTCATTTTAATTTAAGTCATTAATGAGAAATTTATAAGGTATTATTTGTTTGGGGCTCAGAAAATGAAACCCCAAAATATGGCACTTGGACATGCTGAACTAAAAAAGCAACCTTAAGTACTCTCTGAGACCTCCACCACTGCCACCACCATGTTTCTCTACCCTCTGTTCTCAGAGCATAGGATGGAGCTATTCTTGGATATTCCCTTATCTACCTTGATACTGGACCCACTAAAGAGAATACAATTGCCTTCCATTCCCTCTCTGAAATATCATTACCTATCGCAGAGAAGAAGACTGAGGAATGCAACCCCACCTGGATGAACTTTTTCAAGAGATAATATCTTACTTTTGAGTTTATTCAAATTTCCAAGAGAATCATTCACAAGTTAATTTCTGTCTCCCTGGTCTATT
>NW_007732542.1:104162-106725 GCF_000696425.1 Galeopterus variegatus | reverse complement strand
TGCTTATAGTTTCAGAGGCTAGGAAGTCCAAAGTCCAGGGAACACATCTGGTGAGGGTCTTAGCGGCTATGACAGTGATCCAGGGGTCTAACATAGCAGAAAATGGCATAGCAGAGAGAGACTTAACTTCTGATGTGCTCTTCTTTTAAAGCCCTCAGTACCATGCCATGATAACCATGTTCAATCCATTCACTATGTCATGGTCCTACAATCTAATCACCTCTTCAAGGCCCCACCATTCAATTACTGTAATAGGATTTCTTACCCTCAATAGTTACAGTGGGAATTAAGCATCTAATATATGAACTTTGGGGACACAATTCAGTCAACCAACCGCACCCCCAATCTTCTCTATGAAGAAGAGTCCATAAGCATCTAGACCTTATTGAGTTATTAGGTAATCGTTCTCCTGCAATTCCCCATGCTTATGCATTTTGAATAAATTCTATATGCCTTTATTTATTTTTAAAATTAATCTGCCTATTATCAGTTCATTTTCAATAAACCTTTTTTTTATTGAATCATAATTAATTATACATATTTTGGGGATTCAGTGTTGACATATGTTGATCAAATCAATATTACTAGTATGTATATTGTTACAAATTGTACTTATCCTTTCCCCCTCTGCCTCCTCCCTCCCACCACTGATAACCCTAGATTTCTTCTCTCCCTCTGAAAGGGTAATGGTTGCTCTGTTGATTTGTTTCCTAGATGATCTCTTCAATGCTGAGGGGTGTGTTCAAGTCCCCCAAAATTATCATAGAGCAGATGCTTCTTCTGTCACTCTGGAATGGGCTTTGTGGAGAAAGACATCCTCTTCTTTTCTTTGGCCTCAGCTGGTGACTCTCCTTGTATCAATGCACTCCAGTGGCTTGTGGACCATCTGCATGGTGGTGGTGATGTCTAGCCACTTTTGGGGCAGCCGTGGTTACTGTGGTGGCTATGGTGGGCCACCCACATGGATGTGATGTTTTTAGCTTGCTCCTTGGCACTGGTAGTGTGCCTGGTTGTGGGCAGGTATCCTGTTCTGGCTCATTGCTCCAGGCCCCTGGGAGGGCACCTGAGGTGCTGGCAGTGTGCCAGGTTGTGGGTGGGGGTCTGTTCCCCAGCTCGACACCCCAGTCCCCCAGTTGGGGCCCAGGGTGCTGGAAGTGTGCCTGGATGTGGGCAGGGAGTCCAGTCCCTGGCTTCAAGCCTCAGGTTCCCAGGCTGGCCCTGAGGCACTGGTGGTGTGCCTGGGCTGGAACTAATTTTTTCTTCTTTGCTTATTTCTAAAATGGGGGAACTTCCTATGGGGACTAGTACTTGAGCTCTGTGGTTGAGCTATATCGTTGCTTTGCTGCTGTTTCCCTAGGGAAGGCTTTTTGTGTGGCTCAGGGTTTAATGGTTGACCTTATAGGTACTTCCGGCTCTCCAGAGACCCAGCACACCTGGGTTGTGTAGAAACTCTGATCTGGGCCTGAGTTTTTTCATCAAACTGCTCCCCATGCAATTCTGCATTCCTGACCAGTCTCCTCTGAGTGGTCCTGTGCTGATTGTGGGGTGGATTAGCTGTCCTTGCTGTATCCCAGTGTTCTCCCAGTGGGCCCATCTATGCCACTGCCCATGCTCCAAACACTTCCCATGGGATGGGCCCTGCACCGGTCCCTTGCGATGACTCACCAGCCTCTGAATGGTTCCCCTTTTTCAGCTGTTCTGGCTCCTCCTGTGTGGGTCCACAGGAACCCTATTAGTGGTTTTGCTGTCCTAGGGGCTACCAATGTCTTCTTCTCCCCTGCTGCCTCCAAGCAACTCCATCCGAAGGGCACAGCTGCAGTTTCTGCTGGCTCCTGCTTCATACACTCAGCAGTTCCAGGCTTAAAGCAACTGCAGCCCGAAACTCTCTGAGCAGTATTTTCTTTCTCTCATCATGGTTTCTCCCACCTTTGTGAACTCTGTAGGTCTCTTCTCCTCTTCCCCTGAGGTCCAGCAGCCCCAGCCTAGTTGTTACACTTTTATATTTGTAAATCGCTTGATATATGGGGGAGAGTGATGCTGGGAACCATCTGTTCCTCCATCTTGACCAGAACCCTTCCATTTTCAGTAAACCTTTAGAGAAAGGAGGGAAAGCTTTCCCTTGGCCCCTATATATTTATTGAAAAAATACTTATTAAGAGTCTAAAACAAAAGTAGTGGGGGCCGTACTTTCTACAGGGACTAGAAACCATCAATTGAAGTCAGACTTTTTTAATGGCCACTCAAAATTTTAACATATTTCAAAGCAAAAGTATATTTTATGTCAAGGCCAGTATCTTATGTTATAGTCCATTGTTAAAAATATATTACTTTTTTTCTGTAATAAAATATAATTTTCCTGACAAATTGAATTAAATTAATTTCTTTTTTTTTTTAATTTTATTTTATTTTGTCAATATACAATGTGGTTGATTACTGGGCCAATTACCGAGACCTCCCTGCCTCCTTTCTCTCCCCCCTCCCTCCTAGCAATGTCCTTTCTGTTCACTTGTCATATCAGCTTCAAGCAATTGTAATAGTTGTGTCTTCTTCCCTCCCCGCTGTT
>NW_007732542.1:51693-103970 GCF_000696425.1 Galeopterus variegatus | reverse complement strand
TTTCCTTTGGTTGTCCATGCTTTTGGGGTCATATTCATGAAGTCTGTGCCCAGTTCTACTTTCTAAAGTGTTTCTCCTATGTTTCCTTTAAGAAGTTTTCTTGTTTAATTCTTTAATCCATTTTGAGTTGATTTTAGTATATGGTGAGAGGTATGGGTCTAGTTTCATTCCTCTGCATATGGATATCCAGTTATGCCAGCATCATTTGCTGAACAGGCAGTCTCTTCCCCGGTGTATGGGCTTGGTGCCTTTGTCAAAGATCAGATGGCTTTGNCAATTGGTCTAGAGTGTTGTTTAGATCTTGTGTTTCTCTGCTGATTCCTTGCCTAGATGATATGTCCAATATTGATAGTGTGGTGTTCAGGTCCCCTGCAATTATGGTATTAGTGTCTATTTCCTTCTTTAGGTCTAATAGAGTTTGCTTTATAAATCTGGCTGCTCCAACATTGGGTGCATATATATATTTATGATTGTTATGTCTTCTTAATGAATCGATCCTTTTATCATTATGCAGTGGCCCTCATTATCTCTTTTTATGGTTTTTAGTTTAAAGTCTATTTTATCAGATATAAGAATAGCTACCCCAGCTCGTTTTTCATTTCTGTTTGCATGGTAAATCTTTTTCCATCCTTTCACCCTTACTCTATGTGAGTCTTTATAGGTGAGATGGGTCTCTTGAAGGCAGCATATAGTTGGGTCCTCCTTTTTAATCCAGTCAGCCAGTCTGTGTCTTTTGATTGGGGAATTTAAACATTTTACATTAAGAGTTGTTATTGAAAAGTGTTGATTTAATCCTAGCAATTTATTGATTTTTGTTTGGATGTCTTAAGTGTCTTTGTTCCTTTCTTTCTGATTTACTGTTTGTTTTCTGTATTTGTTGGTTCCTTGGGTTGTAGATAACCTTTTTTGTTTGTTTGTTTTGTTTTCTTTTCATTGTTGCCATTTTTATTTCACTAATGGGTTTTGATTTTTCTTGGGTTTTTATGGCAGTGGTAGTTGTTTTTCAGGTACCAAACCCAGTATGCCCTTGAGAATTTCTTGTAAGGGTGGTTGTGTTGTAGTGAACTCCAACAGTTTTTGTTTGTCTGAGATATATACTATTTGCCTTTCATTTCGGAAGGGTAGCCTTGTGGGGTAGAGTACTCTTGGCTGGCAATCTCTGTCTTTTAGTATTTTGAATATATCATCCCATTCCTTTCTGGCTTTTAGGGTTTGTGATGAAAAGTCTGATGTTAGTCTGATTGTGGCTCCCTTATGTGTGATTTGATGCTTCTCTGTTGCAGCTTTTAAGATTCTCTCTTTGTCTTTGAATTTTGCCAATTTGACTATAACATGTCTTGAAGATATTTTTGGGTTGAATACGTTTGGGGATCTTTGAGCTTCCTGAATCTGAAGATCTGTGTCTTTTCCTACACCTGGGAAGTTTTCTGCCACTAATTTGTTGAATATGTTTTCAATGCAATCTCCTTTTTCCTCCCCTTCTGGAATGCACATGTCTTGGATATTTGAGCACTTAAGGTTCTCTGATATCTCTCTTAGATTTTCTTCAATGTTTTTAATTCTTTGTTCTTTTTTTTTTGTCTGCCTGTGTTATTTCAAACAGCCCATCTTCGGGGTCAGAAATTCTCTCTTCTACTTCTACAAGCCTGCTGGTTAAACTCTCTATTGTGTTTTTTATTTCATTGAATGAATTCTTCAGCTCAGCAAGCTCTGCTACATTCTTTTTCAGGGCATTGATTTCCTTGTACATTTCTTCTTTCAGGTCCTGTATACTTTTCCTCATTTCATCATGTTGTCTAGCTGAGTTTTCTTGTATCTTATTTAGTTTCCTTAGACTTATCCCTTGAAATTCCTTGTCAGACTTTTCAAGGGCTTCTTGTTCTATAGGATCTAGAGCTTGAGAGTTATTACCCTTTGGTTGTGTACTTTCTTGATTTTTCATATTTCTGGTATCTTTCCTTTGATGTTTAGTCATTGTGGCAGGGGATTTCACAATCCACTGGTTTGATACTATTCTCTGTCTAGGATGCTGCTGGGGCTGCCAATTTGGTACACTGGTATCTTTCCTTTGATGTTTAGTCATTGTGGCAGGGGATTTCACAATCCACTGGTTTGACACTATTCTCTGTCTAGGATGCTGCTGGGGCTGCCAATTTGGTACAGCTGCCTCAGTGTCTGCTTGGTTGGCCACTAGTGCCTTGGGTGCATGGTCACCTCAGGTCTTAGGCCTCTCCGGGGAGGTGCCTCTCTGGTCAGCATGCACTTGGCCAGGCTGGGGATGGAGTCCGGTGATGGCGAGGCCACCAAAAAAAATGTGGACTTGTTTTTTAAGTAGAATCTGAGAATATCAAACTTTTTAAGCTTGTAATTTCAAATAGCAAAATGACTAAACAATGCAAGATATATAACTCTAATACAATTTCAAAATTCTATGATTATAGCAAATATGGGTCAATCATAATTGAGATATTTCTTCCAAACCTTGAAAATGTGCTCAAAATTTTCTAAATGTGGAGTTAAAGCACATTTTTCCAAAATAACAGTGCATTTTGAATTTAAACCCCTAAGATAAATAGCTCACCCTGAGTATGAAATCTTTGAAAGCAAATTCAGCAAGCCCTGAAATTCCTTTGAAAACAAAGTAACTTATTCCTAAGACTTTCAAAGAAGACTACAAGAACATTAATTTTTTTCTGCTTATAAAATGGGTCTGAAATCTGTTGAATATCAGATGGGGCAAATAAATGTTATAATGTTAAGGATACCTTTGAAATAATTTAGATATGAAGATTATTTACATGTAACATATTAATTGTAAACAAATGACAAAATAATTTTAGAACCACATAAGTTTTATGGTTCCCTAGACGTGTGTGTGTGTGTGGGTACATGTGTGTGAACTGGTGTGTGTCCTATGTCTTGAGGGTGGTGGTGAAGGGATGGGGATTGTTGTGATCAGAAGTACTATGTATTTCTAAATATGTTTTTCTTATCTGAAAACGGAGTTAGGAGAACTACACGTTTTCTAATGTTCCTTACATTTGTAGCTATTCTATGCAAAGTTAGGACCAGTTTTTAAAAAATCAACTACAATGTATCTCATTTTTCTCTCAAACCAGTTTATTATGAGTCCCATTTCAGCCTAGACAAAGAGAAGGATGTCCCTTTAGTGATTTCTAAAAGATTAGTTTCAATTCTGCCTCTTTTTCTTTTACTTCTTTTTATTCAGCCATTAGCTTTTCTCTGGCAGTGAACAAACCACTTATCCTAGGCCTTAATGACTTTGAAAAGCAACTTAAGCTTAAAAATCAATTTAATGACATGTTCCTATAGCATTAGGGTCCATTGCTTGCCTATATTTGGCAAAGTTAAATCACAAGGTGATCAGTTATAACACCTATAAAAATAAGTCTACTCTCAGCTGTGAAAGCCCATGAAAATCCAAAAGGCATTACTATCCATCTCATTTCTAGACATCTGCACATCTTCATCCGACTCCAGGAACAGTAAGTGATTAAGAATGCCTGCGAGTCAGCATTCACCAGCGTTGCCATTTTCTTCCAAATTTGGTGTTCAATAATTTAGCTGACTTGCTCACTGTAATGAATCTGGAATGGCTTAAAGACTTGATTTCATAAAATACTTTAATCCTTTTCTCTTTCGAGAAGTATGTTTGGTGAATGCAAAGTAAATCAGTGACTTTTTGAGAATTCTGAGCTGTTGACATTGCCAACATCATTATTTTGTCCGTTAGCTCTGTTTTAATTGTTTGCCATGATTGTTAAGAGTTATGAATTTGTAAGAGCACCAGTGTAGGATAATTGTATTAATTTTTTTCAAAATTCTAATCAATGTATCATTATTTATTCATTTACTTTTTTTCTGACAAAAATGTTTGTTTCTTTTTAAAGATTTATACTGAATTTTGATTATTATGGCTCTGTTTTGTACATTTTGCACACCGCAAACAAATCTCACTATAGTTAATAGAATACAATATTTTTTTAAGTACAGATTTTTTTTTTCTTTTCTTATATAAGTATCAGGACTGGACTTATAGTTTTTGATTTTAATAAAACAAACCATTATGTTTCAGTTTTTAAAACTACAATTTTTACTTGAGTATCTGTAAAAAATAAGCTTAGTATTTTCAAGAAATGCACACACCTAATCCAAAGATAAAAGGACTCTCTTCTACTTTGCTGCCTTATGTGTGATCTTCAGACCAACAGAATCAACTTCATTTTAGAGCTCAGTAGACATTTAGAATCTCAGGCCCTACCCCTAACCTTCACTTTAACACATCCCCAGGTGGTTCTTCTGCACATGAATATTGGAGAAGCCCTGCTCTAACAATCTTTTGGATACACATATAATAACTTTTTTGATGCCAAGCTTTTATTTTTACCTCCAAACCCTACCCTCTCTGGTTTTTAGATTGTGTTTAAAGATATGATCTAATCTTTTGATATTATGCTTAATATACTCTATACCAAAAGTGTAAGGATTTTTTGTGTTTGTTTCTAAAGAATACCTTGTATTTCTCTAAAGTATTGGCTAAGAATCTTGCATAATGTTTATATAGCAATCTTTCCTTGGTAAAAGGATGCGTAGTTGAGCTCAAATTCTCAAATATATTCTAAATGGAAAAACAAAAAGTATGGAAGTAGAGAAATGTGAATTATTGAGTGATTATTTTGTGAGAAGCTTAGTCAGTCTACCAAAGGATGCTCCTTAATATTCCGTTTCATTTATAATCATTCGATTTATAAAGATTCAGTTTATATACTCAGAAGCACATATAAGGTAACCAATGGATTATGACAGCAGCAATTATTTAGGGGTTATGACGCAAAGAATGATTCTATAAATAGGCATAATGCCATGTTTTCCTCCAGGGTCAGCCTGAAGCTTGAAGCATTTCTGACCATAGATCAATAAATCCTAGGCCCTTTTATCTTAATTTTTCTAAAAGAGATTTAGAATATTTTAAAAATAGTGAGTTACAGATAGTTTTCTAGGAAGAAAACACATAATATTTGATGAAAAGTATACATTAAATGCATTTAATGTTGAATCATTAGAAATGATTTTATTTTCATGAAAGATCAAATATTTATTCTTGTATTCCTATATTAGTGTTGAAAACCAGAATTTTTATTATTTGCAATATTTTATTTTAAGTATATCAGTATCTTAGAAAAATTTTCCATCCAACCAATCTAAACTAGTTTAGTGACTATTACGAAACTTCGATAAGAACATAAAGGTTTTAATGCTGAATAAAATAAATCACACATAAATGGAAAAACAAATATTGGATTCTTTTTTTGAAATTGGAAAATATTTGATTATTTAAAAATAAATTAAATCTGTTTTTTTTTCTTGAAAGTAATATTACAATAGCACTCATGTACCTGATTTTGTATCAGTATGTGTAATCATGTCAAAAAATCACAAGTGATAGACAAATAACATTCTATATTTTTGTGTGTATTATATAATATCAAAACATTTTTTAAGTTTGTTCCACCTATTCAATTATTCTAATGTGAACCAAATAGAATGAGTATATAAAGGATTATTAATAGGAATCACATGTGCTAAAATGAAATGCAGAATGAGATGTATTTGTTGTAAAGCCATTCACTTTCTCTAAATTCACTTTAGGATTTGCAGTTTTGTTTTCTGGCTTTTGTTCTAGTTTCTTTTATATTATAAAAGAAGTATAAGATATTTTAATATGTTTCTAGAGGATTTATTTATGAAATTTTGTTTACAGAGTCGTAACAGAAACATGAAGCAAAGTTATCTCCACAATAACTTTAGCTTACAAAAATCAATATAATGGATTCTCTGAGAGCAGGAGGAAATGTCCCAACAGCACTGGTACCTCCCTGTGCTGGGATATAAAGAGCCTATATCTGTGTGGTATCTCAGGAGGATCCAGCCTCAACTAACCTCGTGGTGGACAAGAAGACAAGAAGACCCTGGGAGATGCTGCCCAACCATCGCTATAACCTTTCTTTAGCAGATGATCAAGCCTTTTCCCAAACAGCAAAAAATGATTCTATCAGGCGTGACCTCCTACAACCTCTCACTCTTTTCCTAATAACTAATATATCATGATATCTACACATCCTTTTATCTTCTCCTCCAGTCTCTAAAAGTGAGGCCCCTCTTCCTGCTGGAGTCCAGTGCACTTCATTTCTCCCACTTCTGTCTCCATTCACTGTCTCATAGCTTCAAAGCCTCTCTCTTCCTGTAAATATATATTGTCTTGTATTTCTCATCCTAAAACTGTTTTGTATTTTTACAGAACCCTCTTCTCTGTTTTCTTCCTCTGTATTCCTCTGAATGCCTGTGAATGTTCTTACCTTGGTTCTCTTCTCTTTTCATTTTATACCTTTTCTTTGTGTGTTTTTCCCTTTCTGTCTGTAATTACTTACTGCCATTTACTATTCAATTGATCATCAGTTCTTAGGATACTACACTTCCCCAGCACTGTCCCTCCTCCTTCCTTTCACACTGTTATAGGTTGAATTGTGTTCCCCCAAAGACATGTTAAAGTCCTAACTTCCAGTACCTGTGAATGTGACCTTATTTGGAAACAGGTTTTTCTGCAGATTTAATCAATTTAAGATGAGTTAACGGAGGGTGGGCTTCTAAGTCACTATGAGTGGCGTTCTTATAAAAATGAGAAATTTGGACACAGACATGCATATAGGAAGAACGCCACGAGAACATGAAGACAGAGATCGAGGTAATGCTTCTGTAAACCAAGGAATGCCAACTTTCTGCAGATTTAATCAATTTAAGATGAGTTAACGGAGGGTGGGCTTCTAAGTCACTATGACTGGCGTTCTTATAAAAATGAGAAATTTGGACACAGACATGCATATAGGAAGAACGCCACGAGAACATGAAGGCAGAGATCGAGGTAATGCTTCTGTAAACCAAGGAATGCCAACAATTGTCAGCAAATCACCAGAAGCTAAAAGAGAGGCATGAAACAGATATCCCTCAGAGCTTTCACAAGGAATCAACACTGCCAACACCCCAAATTCAGACTTCAGCTTCCAGAACTGTGAGACAATAAGTACTTGTTGCTTGAGGCCACTTAGTTCATGCTACTTTGTTAGGACATCCCTAGTACACTAATACACACCCATTCACCTCTGTTCAGTATTTAAGAGACTGATGCAGCCCAAGCTTCTCAGCATGATACAAAAATGGCAGCTATAACCATTCTTGCTTATCCTTCACTTTCATCAATTGCTACCTTCATTTACCTCCTCCAATTTTACGTATCATGAACGCAGTCCTGTCCATCTTTCCCTTAGCACCGCTGTTCTTTCAGAGTAGTTTTATACCTACTGTCTTTCTGCCCATTCTGTTCCTTTGCATTCCTTTGTCTGTAATACCCTATCTCTTGTCTGATATGTAAACTTTTTTTCTTCCATAAAAGCCAGTTTAGATTTCATTTCTTCTTTGATGTGTTCCTTGACCTCTCTTTGAAACTTCCCATCCATGTATAGTTTCATTTACTATCTTCTGTCTATGCCTATTATGAGATTGGGGTTTGGGGAGGTGCTTATTTATCTTTACATCCTTCACCTCTAACAGAGTGGCTGGCCTACAGCAGTTAGTGTCTATATTATACAACAAATTTTTGTGCACTTACTACTTTAAATATGTTCAAGTAATCTGATTTCAGATATAAAAAACAAGGAAGAGACAATCTTCTGTATAGAGGTTTGGTGTTTACTAACAGGTAAAGGCTTGTTATAATATATAAAAATTCTGTAATATAATATGATGTATGGCATTGAAGCAGTGACAGGTAGACAGATTAATTCTAAATAAAAACCAGTTTGTCCCTTATAAACAATATTGAGATTTATTGACAATAAAAATACTTGGCAATTTTAATTTGTTGTTATTTTCTGTAGAATTTTTTTAATTGTGAGTTTTATTCATTAATACAATGAATTTATAGATTTGAGTGCTAACTTGCTCAAAATAGATTTGCTGACATCATAAATATTTTATCGCACATTGATCATGGTGGTGTCAAGAATCCATCAGTCAGGTTGTGATCTGAACTTTATCATGAAGTGATCAACTACAGATACAGAGGCCTCAAAAGCATCATCAAGTAAAGCAGAAAAACAACACATAGGGCACAGATTTTAAAAGCAGCAAAATACTCAAGAAATTCTTAATGATTATTAGATATTTAAGCATCCCCATTATGCACAGTTTCACAAAAAAAGTAGTAGACTTGAGAATCAGAGGATGAGAAGACCAAAACTAAGGATAATTTAGATGCATCTTAGCCTATTGGTCCAGATTCTAGAAATTTAAGTCCATGGAGGCATGCTCGATATAGACCAACTAATTTGCCTCTCTTTGCAACTTCTGCTGCAACAGCAACAATATATTTGGACATCTAATCATTTCTATAAGAGTAACACATTTGTTTGAAATTTCTATCCTGGAAAGGAGAATATATTTAAATATAATTATTTGAATGAGGGCAAGTTGGATGCAGAGTTGCAAATAGTGCATGGATTACAAATATAAACTATGGTCACATATCAGAAATAATAGTATCTGAATTGTATCTTATTCAAAGGTCACACACAGCTCACTTACACAGTAACTCCACCTTAATTGTGGATGATGTTAACAATTTATCACTGCTCTTTAATCCTTCCTACATATTTCATGATCATAGATCACAACCAGGTTTTCCAATATTTCCTGTCAATTCTAAGACTTTCTTGCTGTGAGCTCTCTTTTCCAGGTCTTTTATAACTGTTTCAAACATTTCACTCCCTCCCCTCCTTCATCACTGTCAGTATGTATCCCAGCCTTTTACTCTTATTTCACAGAGAAAATAGATGGTGATATGCCCAGTCACTAGCTACCAACTTGGCTAACCTACCTGTATATCTCCTAGTCTATCACCTTCACCATCTTTCTCATTCCCCTACTTATCCTTCAACCCATTTCATTGTGGTGTTTTATCTTTAACTCATTACCAAAAGCTTTAGATAGGAATTAAACAATTTCTATTTTGTAAACACACACTCTTTTGAAACAGAAAATACCTCTGTATCTCTGGCCACTCCACTTCAAGTTTGTTTATGCCTGCCTCTTCTTCTATCAGTAGAATTCACCCTGCTGAGTTTTGAACTTCCTTGGGACAAGTGATCCCTTTATTCCTTCCAATTTTCCCTTTTGAAATGGGAATGTCAATCCTATGTCTGATGCACCATTAAGTTATGGTAGCAGATAACTTGTTTTCTAGTTTAAATCCACAGATGGAGAGGAATTTGGCCCCAGGCTGGATTGTACCCAAACTCTCACTCATTCCTGATTTAGATGATTTAGAACATATGATTTTGGACTTAAGAGTTGTTGCTGTAGTGAATTAAGACTTTTGGGGATGTCAGTATGTTGTGAAAGCATTCTGCATTTGGGGATGACATGGATTTTGAGGACCAGAGGGTGGGAGTGCTGTAGTGGGTCGAATTAGAGACCCCCCAAAATAATGCTCAAGTAAGTCCTAACTCCCAGTACCTGTAAAAGTGACTTATTGGGAAATACGGTCTTTGTAGATGTAATCAAGTAAAGATGAGGTCATACCAGATTAGGGTGAATAGAATAGAATAGAATAGCCACTAATACAGTGGCTTCTATCTTTGTAAGAGAAAGAAGTGAGAGATTTGGACACAGAGTGTCCAAACATAGTGAAAAAGGCCATGTGACACTGGAGACACAGATTGGAGTGACAAGAGCCAAAAGAAGCCCAGGATTGCTAGCAACCACCAGAAGCTAGAAAAGGCAAGGAAGCATTCTTCCCTAGAGTCTTTGGAGGGAGCATGGTACTACTGACCCTTTGATTTTATATTTCTAGTTTCTACAACTGTGAGAAAATAAACTTCTATTGTTTTAAGCTACCTAATTTGTGGTCATCTGTTGTGGCAGCCCTAGGAAACTAATACAGATTTTGGTAGTCCATTCAAAGTAGTATATTCAAAATTAGTATTGAACAAAAATGCCACAAAAAAGTAAACTTGTAGAGATATGAAAGTTTAAAGCAACCCTCAGGGTGTCTTTCTAAATTTGGAGTAGTTGAACTTTTAACTTCTTATGTGTTTATAACTTGTCACATTTGCTTAGAAGATTCGGAAGACTGACATCATCTTTCTTAACATCAAATCAGTTAAGAGCTATTTTATAGAATCATCAGTGTGGTTGTTGGTGTTTATATTTTTAGGGTTATTAATTGCATTGTAGGTGTTAAAAACAAGAGCATGGTGGAATTCTGGAGTAGGTTAGAAAAACAAGATCAATATAGCCTGAATAGCCAGTGAAGATTTTTCAGAGTCTTGAGGTGGAAGATAAAAAAAGTGGAAAAGGAGAGGGAGGATGAAGAAAGCAGGAAATGGAGCACATTTATGTTATAAGAAATAGTATGAACAAAGATGCATGGACTGAATGTTTCATATTATGTCAGTGGACTTTAAGGAAATCAGCTTAGTACAGTTAATTTTCAGGCTTATTTATTGTTAATCACCAATTCAGATATTTCAGGTTCTCAATTATGTTTTTTTGTTCTAGTGAATTGGGGTTCACTAATAATAATAAAGGAAACTAGAGAAATTGTTTAATTTTCTTTGCCTATATACTTAATATTTTTCTATGTGTGTAATATCTATTCATACTTAGTATGAATTAATTCATCTTTAAAATGTAAAAAATACATGCATTCTAATAATCCTATATATACTTCCATGTTTAGAAATACCTACTTTTATGAATATATGTAATTATGTCAATTTATGTTGTGGTCTTGAGTTTCTTATATGATTTCACCTATTTTTTCCATAAAAATGTATCTCTTAAGTACAGAGTGAAAGAAATTTTGGTGTCAATTCTTACATACTGTTATGTATAAAGATCATATTTTAGCAAGGTAGATGGTTTCCCCGTAGAGTAGAATCTAAAAAGTTCTTGCGAAAGAAATTGAATAGTGGTTAAGTACTTTTCATCTTCATGTGCTGAATAGATTATTAGTGATTCCTTTGTATTTTTGATAACTTTATAAGCCATGCAAACGACAATATTGTAAGATATGGTAGAATTTTTATTTGAGAATATTGGAATAGAACATTGGAATTATATTTCCCATTTCAAAATTGTGAAAAAAAGAGAGAAATTAAAGTTATTTTAAAGAAGAAAAATACATAATTAAATCAGTTCTCTGAATTATATATGATATTAACTGTTTGAATAGATAGTTGACAGTAAGAAATAGCCAATGACTAGATATTGTAAGATTTTATGGTGGAAAATATACCCACAGTGTATGTAATATTATATTTTTTCTCTCTATATAATTAAATTACCAAAAACTAATTTTTAAGTTGTCACATAGATTTGTTACTAGAATAGCACTTCATTGTTTGAAATTGACATATTATTGTTGTTTTAAGGTTTATACAATCAATAATTAGAAAGCAGTAACATTTACAGTATTTTAAATCTTTAATTGGATGAATGATAGTGAAATTTAATTAGTCTCTTTAATTACAGGAGTTATTAGTTGTACCTCCTTGTAGCAAATGAATTAAATCTTCCACATTTAAACAATATAAAACTAAAAGATACAGAAATTTTGGTTTTAAAGTCACTTTGATACTGAAATTATGAAAGAGCATTCACAGTACCTCTGAATGGGCCAAGCTTTAATTGTTAATGGTTTGGTTTTTCCTTTACATGACTTGTCTGAACATTACATTTAAAATCTATAAATAGAAACTGAATCTCTACAGAACAAATTTCAAGCAAGCTATATCCTAACATCCTTTCCTTTGAAAATACATCTAAATAATTTAATGTGAATCTTGAATGAGTAAAACGTTTGTCATGGCTCATAGGAGTAGAAAGATAACATCATCTTTTATGCTGTTAATACTTCTTCACCATTACATTCCAGGAGTGAGTTAAAGAAATTCAGCGTATTAGCCAGTTAATTTATAATGATTGAGCATCTTTCTCATGCCAGCATGGTTCTAGGAGGATACATATTAATATATACATATTTCTGTTCTAGGAGGATACATATACAGTTATGCACCCATAAAGACATTTTACTCAACAGATCACATATACAGTGGTCTAATAATATTATAATGGCTATACCATATAGTCTAGGTGTGTAGTAGGCTATAGCATCTAAATTTGTGTAAGTGCTCTCCAAGATGCTTGCACAACAACATCATCTTACGATGCATTTCTCACATCGTATGACTGTTGTTAAGCAATGCATAACTAAATAAAAGAAATAAGATTACTGATGTATGGCCAAGCCTGGTATTACGCAGAAACAGAAAGAAACAGAAATAGAAAAAAGACAATGTGGTTGGAGGAGAAATATGAGGTGAAAAAAGCTTGCTAAGGAATGAGATTGGTCATAGGTAAGAAGAGCCAAACTCAGGTATTTCCAATTGAGTGCTATAGACAATTTATAGATGTTCTGAGACAGTGACTTCCACTCAGAACTGGGTGCTGAGATGAGATTAAGGGCATAACTGGAGATGTATCCTGTCAGCCCTTGTGTGGCATGTGGGGACCCATGCCAGCTGGAAACTTGGGGTGTGGTTCCTTTGATCTAAAGGAGCCCCATTCTTTTCTCTAGGATGCCCCACAAGCGTTACCATTTTCTATAGGCACTGTCACAAAAAGATTTGAAAAGCCTCAAATAAGGCCTTTTTGGCCATTTTAAGGAGTTTGGAGATTATTCCTACTGAAATGTAACACAAGGAGAGGTTGCAAACACTGGAATAAAATAATCTGACCTACATTTTCAAAAGGTATCACTTTCTGCTTTTGTAGAAGAGTAGAAAAGTGGAAGCAGGAAGACCAATGAGAAACTATTTGTAGCTGTCTATTCCAAGGTCTCTCAAAGTGTGGTTCAAGGACTAACAGCATCAGCATTGTTGGGAAAAATGCCGAAACAATTTTCTCATAAACTTGTTTTGTCCTTGAAGTAATATTTTGTTTTTGAAACAGTATTTGCTTGTTACACTAGTCTGGCCTCTCTAATCACTACTTGCATTTTTGGCTTCTATAACCAAGCTTGCTTATCTGCCTAGACCACATAAAATCTGAGAAATGAAACTTACTGCTATGTATGCTAGCCTCATAAATGTGTTGCCTATAAAAGCTTTGTAAGAAGTAATATTTTGTTTTTGAAACAGTATTTGCTTGTTACACTAGTCTGGCCTCTCTAATCACAACTTGCATTTTTGGCTTCTATAACCAAGCTTGCTTATCTGCCTAGACTACATAAAATCTGAGAAATGAAACTTACTGCTATGTATGCTAGCCTCATAAATGTGTTGCCTATAAAAGCTTTGTAAAACCTGAGCTTGGGGTCCATATTTCCAAGCATTAGTTTATCTGGGCCCGCCAGGGTAATAAAAATACCTGACTCTCCTAACAAATGGTTATGTAAGATGCATGTTTACATGTTTACAATGACCTTGGCCTCAAATTACAGGCTAACTGGCTTCTGTGAACAGTGACAAATGAGTGGTACAAAGAGTAAATGCTTCAAATTCTTAAGAAGAAGAGAGAACTGAGGTCTGGTCAGATTGTCAGAGAAGGCATTCTGGTTAGGAGAGGTCTGGATAGGGCTTTTAAGAAAAGATGGGAGTGAAATAGGCAGGAGGAAGACATGGTACACAGTGAGAGGAGCAGTTACAAAGGAGGGGAGGTAGGTATGATCACAGTGTGGTCAGGCAAAGTACACAGGCCGTTCTAGACCAAATCACTGTTTTTCTGGAGGGAAGTGGTGCGACAAGACTAGACCATTATTCTGGTGCTTTAATTTCAAAGAGAGTGATAGGTTAAGGAGATGTCTGAGGGAAGCCTTTAAAATAGTTTCAGTAAGCTGGCTGGTTAGCTTAGTTGGCTAGGGTGTGGTGCTGATAACACCAAGGTCTGGTGTTTAACGCTTGTTCTGGCCAGCTCCCCACCTCCCAAAGTTTCAGTAGAGATTTTCATGATAAAACTATTATAATGAGTATGTCATTTGATGGTGATGTTCAAGATGGATTGAAATAGAGAGGAATATTGAAGAGTGTTTTAGAGACATCTAGAATGCTCCAACCATGCTGTCATTGCATTGATATGAAAAACAGAAAATGGCTTCCAACTGGTCACAGGTCAGTAGAAAGAGCATTGCATTGGGAAACAATAAACTCCTTGAGGGTAGGACAATCTCTTGCTTTTTTTTTTTTTTATACTTTTCACCTAAATCTGGTCACAGGTCAGTAGAAAGAGCATTGCATTGGGAAACAATAAACTCCTTGAGGGTAGGATAATCTCTTGCTTTTTTTTTTATACTTTTCACCTAAACCAGTATTAGATATATATATAAGACATACTTGTAATCAGTTAATTAGTAGAATTTTAGTTCTGGAATTATCAAAAATTAACAAAATCATAAACACTAATCTTTCTGAACTTCATTGATAGAAACTAAATTCCAAGGTTCTTGCCAACCCTAAAATGTTATCACTTAGTAAAATGAGAAAGGTATTTCCTTTCCATGAGATAAAAAATGGTATTTTAATATGTCGGTAACTCTCTTCTATTTTTATATAGCTCTGTGAAGGCAATAGATTTGAAAAGACATTCCACAGAAAGCAAATCTCTCTTCATCCAACCAGCTTTGTTTTATATATATATTTTTAAGGAAGAAATCTACCAATAGCATCTAATTTTCATTTCTTCAAGATGGTCACCTCTCAATAGCATGGTTATCTAGTATGAGAGCATATTTCTGTTCCCTACTCGCAGGTATTGCCTAGCCTACTGAGCTTTCTCAGAGTTTTACCTAGTTATCCAATAACTATTTTCTGACACCATAGCTTCTTAGAATCCTAAGGGCATGGACCAAATAAAAAGATGAAAAGGAAAGACTAAGAAGTCGTACAAACAAAAGTCTATGTCAAAACCATCAATAAATATATTCTCATTCATTGAACAAACACTTACTGAACATTTACTATGTGCTAGACACCGTTCCAGTGCAGAAGATACAGCAGAGGACAAAACAGAGAAAAACTTCTGTCTTTGTGGAGCTTATATACTTGTATGTTACAAGATTTTGAAAGCAAGTTTTGTGGCTCAAACTCTTGATTCAGAAAATTCTTTTGTTTTGAGTTCATGCTCAGTTACATTACGAAGTGAATAGAGTGGACCATTTCACACCTTAGCCTTCAAATCGCAGATGAAAAATGTGTTTCTGCACAAAACGTTCAAATGTATTCTTGAAACAAATGGTGTGTGATAAAAAAGCTCATTTGCAGATTGTTGCTAATTGTGTCTCTTTCATATACGTTTGCTTCCTTCAGTGTGAATTACAGTGGTAAAAAATGATTACATGTTTCAAAGAAGAAAAAATTTACTGCCTGGATGTTATAAAATTTAATAGTCTTTCCTTGTGTGATGTTTTATCATCGGCTCCAATGGATTAGGACAATTTTCATGGTAGGACTGTGAATAATTGAATATTACCATGTGAAGCAAAGTGAGAAGAGATTAGAATCCTATTTAAAAGATACTAGAACTGTCAGATATTATAAATAAAGTATTTGAGTAGAAAGCAACAAAAGTGCTGATTACCATTCTGAAATATTATCATAGTAGTCACTGAAATGTAATTTTTATTTCTAAATGGCTCTGAAAACTGTGAGACATTCCTTTTGCCCCTTTTTAAGTGGTTAGAAAATGGATCTTGTTTAATGTGTTGCCTTATTGCCAAGTATAGCAATTGCCTTATGAAGGTGCTTTCTAAAATAGTCCTTGAATGGCCATGTGTCAGCCAGTTGCATGATGGGGTCTGTGTACGCCCCAGTCAGGTGCTGTGATTGTTGGCTGCTAAAAACACACAGCTGCCCCCTTCTTCAGATGTGCCCCTTTAGCAAAATGTGACTTAGAGGCTTCTGGCTCTCCCTTCTCCCCTGGAAGAGAGCAGCTTCAGCCATAACCTTCTAGTATTAGACACAAAATCTGGCCTCCTTGCCTCAAAATGAGACTAATTTTATGAAGCAATTTAAGCTCCAGAGTTTCCTAGTAGAATCAGAGAGAAGCAAATCCCCAGAGAGAAGCTAATCCCCAGCCAAAGACCACATTTTGTTTAGCTTTTATTCCTCTGCCCTGTCTCTCTTGTGTCCTTCACATCCCTTCTCCGGAGAGCACTCCCCCAAATAAGTCCTTGGAACAAGAATCCCAACCCCAGGCTGTGCTCCTATGGAACACAGCCTAAGTCATGATATACTTATAGATGGAATTAAGTTGCTGCATGAGAAGACGTCACTGCTTCTAGGCCTTTACTGGCTCTTTAAATCTGCAAATACAGCTGACCCCTAAAACAACTCACAAACAAAAGGCAGTTCCCGGGGATTTCTCATTCCCTTAATTTCCAGTTTGCTCCTGAGCCACTAGATTAACCTTTTTCACTTGGATCTCTGATGCCAAATTGCAAAATTGACTTCAGTATTCTCTTCCAGTCCCTTTAGCCCATTACATGTCCCTTCAGGTTTATTGAACTCAGCACTGCAGCTTCCAGATGCTTCAGCACTGCCAGGCCTTGCATTTTTCTTTTTGCACAGTTCTGCTGAGGATGCACCCTGTCCCACAGAGCCCGGCCCTCACTCCCTCCGGGAATGTTGGGAGTGGCGGGAATAAGGTCATGTGGTGTTTTGTTTTGGTAACTTGTAAGGGAAGAGAGAACAGAGAAAGAGATCATCCATGATCACTTCACAGGAAAGTTACAAAATAATATTAATAAGAGAAAACACAGTAGTATCCAAAGGCCTGGGAAACAGCAGGGATGGCTCTGGGAAAGGCCCACTCTTGGAGCATTAAGTCAAGGACTAAAGGAGATAAAAAGTGCAGAACTCAGGAAACCTAGGGTGGAAAACCATAAAGAGTCTTCAGCAGAAGGCTGCACTTGGTAGGCAGGCTGCTTTGGAGATAAGAAAAGGAGTGCTGACTCTGCCCTCCCTTGGTTACCTCCTGACAGTCAAATTATTAAGATTATATCTACCCTCCATAGTTTTATTGTGTTAATTCATTTAGAGAACAAATATAATATTATTACTTTTCCTCTTAAATAGATTTAAAGCTCTTAAAATTAGTAACTGAAAAAAACGAAATAAAGACCGACATTTTGTGTCTATCTACACAGTAGAGTTTGTTTCTATTAGCAAAGTAGAGAACAAGATAGTATTTTTTTTTTTTTTTAATTTGGAGAAAAGGAAGCTTGAGGGAGGGGCTTGGGGGGAGTCTGATTCTATTATAAGAATATAAAAACAGTAAATAGTAGCTGATAATTATGTAATTACTGTGCCAAGTACTCTTAAAAATTTTGTATGTCAGATCTTATCGAATCCATATAACAAACCTATGAAGTAAGTGTTATTATTTTTCCTGTTTTGGGAACAAGGCCAGTGAAGCACAGAGAGAGTAAGTTTACACAGCTAGTAAGAGGTAGAGCCAGGAGTAGAACCTGAGAGACTGCTCAGAACATGAAGCAAACACTAGCCAGCTGTCCTGAACGTCTCTTCTTCCTTTCTCTTTGTATGATGTATCAGTCCATTTCTGTTGCTTATAACAGAATACCTGAAAGTGGGTAATTTATAAAGAAACAAAATTTATTTCTTACAAGTTGGGGGCTGGGACATCCGTGGCCGAGGGGGTACACCTGGTGAGGGTCTTCTTCTGGGTGGAAAGTCAGGGTATCACATGGCAAGGAATGGCATGAGCAAGACAGCCAAACTTCTCACTCACTCTCCATACGAGACCATCAGAACTATGGCTATGATAACTCATTACTCCAAGAATGGATTCATCCATTCACGAGGGCACAGTCCTCACAGTCCAATCTCCTTTCCAAGGCCCCACTTTTCAAATACCATAATTGACACTGTTAAAATGGAGATCAAGTTTCTGATGCATGAACTTTTGGTGGACACATTTAACCCATAGCATATGAGAAATTTTAGTTGGAGCTTGGAGTGATCATGTGACTTTGTTTTGACTCATAGGAGGAGCTATGTGCCTGCCCTCCCTGAATTATATGATGAAAGGGAGAAAACATGCACTTTCTGTCTTTTCAACCCACTTCCCATTGCCCAAATATAGTAGTGTGGTTGAGCTGAGTTACTTGTCTTAGATTATAATGTAGACACTATGAATAAGGATGGCAGAGGAATAAAATAAAAGAAGGCTGTCAATCTTGGAGCTGCATTACCAGCCCTGGAAAGTCCTGACTTTTAGATGAGAGAAACACAAACTTCTGTTTTGCTTGAGTCATATTCTTTTAGAACTTTTATTTCAACAGCCTAACTCATAGCCTAATTAATTCAGAAAGGCAGAATAACATGTGGAAAGAACTAGGCATAAAACACTAGGCATAAAGAAACTGGAAAGCTAGATATTGCACTGAGGCAAAAAAAAAAAAAAACCAAAACACATTATTGTAGACAAATGATAGAATTATGGGCAACGTGACTTCATTAGAACAGACATAAATGAAGGTCCTTTCTAATTGCAAAATACTGTAAAAGATAATTTAAAATATGAATAAAAATAACTATTCAGACTGATGTTAAGTATGATCCTAACATCATCTTTTTTATTTAATTGTTTACACAAAATTGATTGTTTCTACAAAATCGTTTTATGCATACCTTCAAACTTCTTTACAAATTCACCAGTGAAATTAAGCATACTAGGACCGGCCCGGTGGCGCACTGGAGAGTGCGCCGCTTGGGAGTGCGGCGGTGCTCCCGCCGAGGGTTCGGATCCCATGTGGAGACCGGTTCCCGCTCACTGGCTGAGCGCGGTGCGGGCGCAGCACCGAGGGTTGCAATCCCGTTACCGGTCAGTAAAAAAGACAAAAAGGAAAAAAAAAAAGCATACTACATAATATTGTCACTCAAATCATGAAGCATTTTCTTAAAAAGCTCTTAATTTTCAATTTGCCTGTTTAAAAATGGAAACAATCTATTACTAGAATATTTCCAATACTTAAATATATCTTGTATCATTTATATTCTAATATATAATTCTATAAAATCCTAAAAAATACTATGGTCATATTTTTTCTATACTGAAAAAGATTAATATTGACATACTTTTTAAAAAATTCTGCAGTATTTTTTAAATATAAAGCCCCAAAATATAGAACACTTCATGAATATACATGTCATAAGTATTTTTAAGGCTTTGAATATGTGGATTGAGTATGAATGCCCAGCAGAGCATAAACCCCCTCAGGGTAGGGCTCAATACCTGTTTCAGTCATTGCTGAACTCTCTATGTGCAGCAACATTCCTGGCACGTTGTAGAAATTCCATAAGTATTTATTGAATGAATGGATGAATGACTATAACTATTTCACTGTAACAGATGATTAACATTATCTGTTGATGAAACCTACCCACAGTGAAAGTTCTTTGGATGAAAATGATTCTAAAAAATGATTCAAAAAAATGATTCTAAAATACTCATTTCATTAAAAAAGAGTTTCCATTTAGTCATTCAAAAATTAATTTATTTAAAAAATAAAGGATTTTGTTTTATTTTTCTCCTGTTTGATTTTTTTATTTCCTATCATCACCAGTCTTTAAGCTTAACATTGTTTTCATCTTGAGTTATTTTGAATATAAAATTGTTCTCTAGTCTCATAAGGATGGGAATTCATCTTAATTTTCTAAATTACTCTCTTTTCTTCAACTGTCACTCAAAAGAAGAGTGACAAATATTTACTTTGCTCTGCTGAATGATGTTTGTGTAGACACCAAAGGAAAACTTCACCCCTAAAAGCTCATTAATAACAATCACTGACAAATTTAGATCAATAAGAAGAAAAGGCATAATAAATTTTATTATTTAATATTCTGGGAGAGAGCAAAGCATGGAGGAATCACAGGAGAGTAATGTCCCAATTTTCCATCAGGGTAAAGAGCTAATATACCCATCACCATAGGGAAAGGGGATATAGGAGTAAATGATTCTTAGAGGGGTGCAATGAGCCTGGAGAGCATATCATGGCTTGGAACAAAGTCTATTTGGCCACACAGCAGATAATGACTGGTAAGTGATTTTCTTTAAAATACTGAATGGGACCAAAATATAAGACAGTAGTCTGTGATGAAAGTCTGTCCAGGTGTGCTGACAGACTCCAGTCTTCCTTCCTGTGATATGAGTTAAGTTAATGAATACTCAGGGAAAAGACAAGAAGTGATTGTCTTCTTTACTGGACTTCAGACAGATAAGGCAACAGCTTCATCCTGTGCTTTAGAAAGAGACAGGGGATTGAGGGACAAGAGGGAAGAAAGAAACCTTGAGGGAGACCTGAAGAGAGACCTTGAGCCTGCTTCTTTATTTCAGCCTGTCAAAGCACCATATTTGGGGGTAACAGCTTTTTGCAACCCAACAATTGTGACCTAGGACTCAGACAAGCCATACTTCAAGAGTCTGCTACTGCTGTTGGCTCATCTGTATCCCTTCAGCCATGCTAAATTATACCTCCTTCTAAAAGGAATGGAGAAGTAGGGTGGTCCCAGGAGCTTTTAATACCCTTACGTAAAGAGAGGAGGCTAAATTTTATGAAAGGTACATGTAAATTCTTTTTGTTTTCCATGTGTGCTGTATATTACATATTATACGTCAGCAACATGGAAGGATCAATTGAAAAAACAAACATGCTATGTGGTATGTGTATTCTGTTAGTGAAGAACCTTTTTTCCAAACCAGATTTTTTTTAACGGCTCAGGAAATGGAGAGTTTGACTTCTGTTTCCTGCATATCAACTCACAAGAGTAACTCTTTCAACAGCTGTGAAGCAGTAAATGAAATATTGACTGAGTTACTTGTCATTTAATTTGCAATGATTTCAGTGCTTTTCAAGTGCTACACAAGGCACAGGGTATATATAATTCAATTGTATTCTTTTTTGTAATTTGAGGATGTTAGACTAAAACTTGCAAGTTAACTGGAAGACAAAAAGTTCATGCAAGTTTTGAAAACTAATTAGTAAATAAATATCATGCTGTGTTACTCAGCATTGAAGACAAAAAGTTCATGCAAGTTTTGAAAACTAATTAGTAAATAAATATCATGCTGTGTTAGATTACTCAGCATTTTTCTGCTTACCATTTTTCCCCTGCACTTTTGTAAAAATTCCGTATTAAGTACTTCATGGGGTTTTATTTCATTTTGGTTTATAGTTCTTGCATGGAAACTTTGTAACCATTACTGGATTTATGAATTTTATTTAAACCAAGTTATGTGTAGGGACAATTCTACCTTACCATTAGTCCCTGGAACCTGGCAAATTTGTTTTGTTCTCTGTTGTGCGTGTTATTTTCTTGCCCAATTAAAAAAGGTTTATTTTGAGTAAAAATTGTGGGAATGCTAAACTCTAGACTAGCGCATCTCTTTCTCTAATGGGTCTTAATTAACTTCTATGTAAGAGTCCTTAATGGCTTCTATATTAACTCTGTTTCTTTTTTTACAGAGCTGAACTGTGTAACTTTATTAGATTTGACTTGATTTATCAGCCAAATCCTTAGTTCCATTTTACTGCAATTTAAACTTTTTGAATTAAGAAGACAGATGAGATTGATGGCCCTGGAAATTCTTATTATTTCCATTTTAGGTATAAATCACCAAGCGTGGAATACAAGTGTGATGTGCAAGGGTTGCCAGAGAACAGGTGAAAGAAAATTATTTTACATTAGCAGAAAGAGGCTATCAGGTGCTCTAAATTCTAGTTTCTAGAAGGATTATCGAGTGTGTTATTTGAAGAGGAATGTATACTTCTGTACACCAAACTACTCTGTTGCTCATCAAGACATCTGGGATCATTGTTTCCTATTCCTACTTCTTGTGTGTGTCCACTCTTTTGTCATATCCTGTTGCACTTAACAATAAGATTTATTGGAAGTCAGCACTTCCATTTTTGTTTTTCTGGCCATTGCTCCAATCAAAGCTGCCATGATATCTCCCGGGACTATTTCAGTGGCCTCTTACCTGACCTCCCCACATGCACTCTTGACCTTCTAGAATTTATTCTTCACTCAATAACTAGACTTTGCTATATTGAAAACATAAATTGGGTTATGTTAACCTGCTGTTAAATATCCCCCAAATTTTACCATTGCATATAGAATAAATCTAAATTCCTTACCACTCTAATCCATCTCCTGCAACTTTATGACTGTCCTATGTATATCTTATGTGTGGTTACCTTGGCCTCCTTTTGATTCCATAAATATACCATTTGTTTGTTTGTTTTTTAAACCTCAGGACCCATGCTGCTTCATTTGCTGTAATGCTCTTTCTTCTAGACTTGATATGTCTGACTCTTACTCATTCTTCAAATCTTATCTTAAATTTTATTCTCTTAAGGAATTCTTGCCAGACTCCCATAATCTAAAATGATCTTCCAACCATTCTCATTCCTATTTTGTTTTGAGTTAGATGTCATGGCACTGATGCATTTTGTCTTCGTGTGTGCTTTATTTCCTTTTGTAAAGCCTGTCATTTCACCAGCCTGCATGAAAACATGGGCCATGGCTATGCAGTTCACTCAGAGACTAACACAGATATATGTTGAGTTTTCTAAATGTAACTATTCTAAAATAATTGATTGTTTTCTAAGATGTAAATATATTTGATGTGGTTTTTTTGAGACTAGAGGGATTTGAAGTGAGGTATACAAACTGGGAATTCATTGAAATAATTGGTGATTTACATGTGTACATCTTGGATGACATTTTCCCTATTTTATAAGTGGTTAATAATTATACATAAACTCTGTCAGGCTTCTCCAAATATTACCATACAACTTGTTAATAAAGCAAAGCTAAATAGATTAAAACTTAATGTGGTTAAAAAAATTCCATCATACAGAGGACTACCAGTGCCTCAGAAGTAGGAAGTCAGGATGGATATTTATTTATACAGTTTGGGGAGGACTTGAGTGGTTTAAAGTTGGCTTTTCAAGGCAGGCAACTGATTGGTACTGGAAAGTTTATGACATTAACAGTTCCTAAACTGTTGGTGACACAGCAAGGTAAACGTTTTGGACAGAGAATTTTAATAAGTAAATTGTTTATGGTAACTGAACTGTTTACCCAGGTGAGCTGAAAGCTATCTTTGATAAATGGATTTGCGGGAATTGCCTAAAGCAATTAGTAAAGTTATTTATTACTTTACAGTCTTACCTTTCTTAGGCAAAACTTTTCTGTTTCAAGCAGCTAAATCCTGTTGACACAGGTGATTTTGATTATTAGTGCTATTAGCTATGTTATTTTTGATGAGGGAGGTCACAGTGCTTCTACAGAATAATAACTTTCTACTACAGAAAATCATTTTACTGTATATTTTGCAAGAGAGACAAAAAAAGAAACAACGGATACACAATATACTTGACTAAGAAAAAAGTAGAATGAGAGAGAGAGAAAATATTTGCTAAAATAGGCTTTCCAATTTTGGCCACTATTTCTCAGAGGATATTTGAAGAATATTGCTTCTAAGAAAGCTTGAAGATATTATGCTAGAATCTGTCTCCAAATGCACTGGAAAACACTGAATTAAATAATGTCAAACAGGTATTCCCCTCCCCTTCAAGGCATTTTATTGCCTCTAATGTGTTAAAGTATGTTGTGAATTTCCAACAGTGAAATAAAACAAAGAAAATTTGCCAAATTTATTTGACCAAAGTACTCTTACATTCGGGAAGGTCTCCTGGGACCAGTGAATAATGATGCCCACTTTATGAAATGCTGTTACGGGTCAATAGAATTATATAACATTAAGAAAGTATACAGTTATACTTCTTCTATCCTCAAAACCATTTGTGAATAAAAATCTATAAAATGAAATATTTAAAAATCACATATCAGAACATTAATAATATTTTACAAAGGGTACTTGATGATAATTTTGGCACTAGAGGTACTAGATACAATAATACCTAGTTTTATTTATTTTTATTTTATTTTGATTATTTTTTAAATTTTATTTTGTTTTGTCAATATACAATGTGGTTGATTATTGTGGCCCATTACCAAAACCTCCCTCCCTCCTCTCTCTCCCCCCTCCCTCCCAACAATGTCCTTTCTGTTTGCTTGTTGTATCAACTTCAAGGAATTGTAATTGTTGTGTCTTCTTCCCACCCCTTCCAGTTTGTGTATTTATTGATTTATTTTTAGCTCCCACAAATAAGTGAGAACATGTGATATTTCCCTTTCTGTGCCTGACTTGTTTCACTTAATATAATTCTCTCTAGGTCCATCCATGTTGTTGTAAATAGCAGTATTTCATTCTTTTTTATAGCAGAGTAGTAATCCATAGTGTAGATATCCCACATTTTCCATATCCACTCATCTGATGATGGACATTTGGGCTGGTTCTAACTCTTAGCTATTGTAAAGAGTGCTGCAATGCACATTGGGGAACAGGTATACCTTTGACTTGATGATTTCCATTCCACTGGGTATATTCCCAGCAGTGGGATAGCTGGGTCATATGGCAGATCTATCTGCAATTGTTGGTTTTGATTTGCATTTCCCGAATGCTGAGTGATGTTGAGCATTTTTTCATGTGTCTGTTGGCCATTCGTATATCTTCCTTTGAGAAATGCCTATTTAGCTCTTTTGCCCATTTTTTAATTGGGTTCCTTGTTTTTTTTGTTGTTGTAAAGTTGTTTGAGTTCCCTGTATATTCTGGATATTAATCCTTTGTCAGATGTATATTTTGCAAATATTTTCTCCCACTCTGTTGGTTGTCTTTTTAATCTATTAATTGGTTCTTTTTCTGTGCAGAAGCTTTTTAGTTTAATATATAATCCCATTTATTTATTTTTCCTTTGGTTGCGCATGCTTTTGGGGTCGTATCCATGAAGTCTGTGCCCAGTCCTACTTCCCGAAGTGTTTCTCCTATATTTTATTTAAGAAGTTTTATTGTTTCAGGGTATATATTTAATTCTTTAATCCATTTTGAGTTGATTTTAGTATATGGTGAGAGGTATAGAATGCTGCTGGGATAACTGGATATCCATATGCAGGAGAATGAAAATAATACCTAGTTTTAAATAGCCTTTTCATTTTGCATGTTTATTGTACTCAGAATGAGATTGTACAAACTTGATTCTTTTTCAGTGAAGAGCAAAAATTATACTGTGAATGACATTGTTAAGTATGTCATTTTTCAGGAACATTTTTTCAGTGCATAAGGAGTTAATAATAGTTTTGCATATAGAAGAGGATGGGTTTGCCGGTGTCTTTCTTATATTCACCATAGAACCTGTCTGACATGTTCCAGCTTTGCCTTTTCTAAGGGAACTGGCCTTGGGCAAGTTAATATCCCTGTGCTTCATTTAACTCATGAGTAAAATAAATGATGTAGAAATGCTCTGAGAATAAAATGAGTTAACATATCTGGTAAAGCTCTTGAAACAATGCTTTGCCAATTCTAATAATAAATGCTAAACAGCATTAGTAAAACAGAGAGAGATTTTAAAGTTTACATTTTGGCTTCTTCCCATTTCTACAACAAATTTTGATATTATAATTATTTAAGCATATTCCATAGGTCAAATCTGTGATATTTCAAAACATAATACTATATGTTACTTTTAAAACTCAACTCCAAGGGTAAAAAGTAAACATAAACTTTTATTGCTATAATTCACCCAAATTATCAGAGCTATGTAAATCCTAGAAACTACAAAGTTAATAAGATGCTTATGCTTTTATCCAACTTCCACCTTGGCCTTTCAGAACATATTCTTTCCTGACTGATGGTAGCTGAACACAATACGAAGACTGAAAAAAAGAGTTCTTATCAGTAGCACCGGTCTACCCCTGCAAACTTTTGATTGAGTTGCTGATGTATAAACACCATCTATAATTGTATTCTTGCAACTGAAGATAGATGACCAAATTTGTCATCAGTCTGCAAGAGTTATTAACTGGAGATGTGCTCATAATTTCCAATGCCACATTAAAAAATAAATAAATAAATTTCTACTTCCAGCTAGTTGAGAGAGGGTGTAAAAGAGATGTGAAATGGGAGAGGCAGGTGACGGGCAAGAGATGAGGTGATTTCCTTTGCCAGTGAACAGCTGTAGATCTAGGCAAGAAGGGGAAAAAAAGAGCACATTTATGCCCTGGATGAAATTAATATAAATCCAAAGTTGTTCCCAGATGGTGTGATTTCACAACTTGTATTTTATAACACTTGGTTTAGTGGTAAAATGGTCAATTTTTGTACTGGATCATACTTGTAAATTCTCTAACAGAGTGTCATATTTCTCATGTAAATACTTCCAAAGCAAATCTTATTTTTAGCATCAACTATAGGAAAGAAGTCATGAGCATTCTCTTTTGGAGTCACTTATGTAACTGTTTTCTGTAAGAACTTGAAGAAGAAATTTTAAAAAAACAGTCAAAGATGTGTATAAGGGATATTCAGTTAAGATGATTGAATTAGTTTGAACTAGGGTAAAATCCTCAGCTGATGCATTGAAAATTTGACCTGGGATTAAAAGTGATGCACTAAAGATGTTGCTAGTTGCAGATCTTTCTTTGGGTGTTGACTATATGGCAGACACCATTACATACCCTAGTAAAATGGCAGTGAACATCATAAAGACTATGCTCGATGTGAAAGACAAAAAAATATCAAATAAAACAGCAATATGTTATTGTAAATGAAAAACAGGTTATGAGGACTGAGAGAGCCAGAGGATTGAGGGTTATGGTGCTTTTATATAAAGTTATGAAATGTCACTGTTAAGATGACATTTGAGCAGAGACCTGAAATAAGTGAAGGAGCAAGTCATGGGATAATGGCTGTTTTTAATATGGAATTTAACCATTGGAAAATAGATATGTTAAAGTGAGACAACCTGTCTCTATCACTATGCATCAAGTGAGCATAGATGGTGATGGGCATGCTGGGATTATACAGATTGGTTTGGACCAGTCTAAGCCTAACATTGGAACCAAGGTTGGGTTGATTCCAAGTGAACAACCAAACTCATTGGCTGCCACTCAATAAAGAAATGATGAACGAATCTAGGGAGAAAATAACCACTGTCTATTAAAACCCTTAGGATAGTTTTAATATGCTATCAATATGCGTATTTCATTAATCAATAATGTTAGTATCAGTCAGTGTTCTCCAGAGAAAGAATACTAATCTCTCTCTCTCTTTCTTACACACACACACACGTATATATATGAGAGAAAGAGAGACTTTTTAAGAAATTGGCAAAGGATTGTGGGGGCTGACAAGTCACCTGTAGGACAGGCCCACAGGCTAGAAACTTAAGCAAGAGTTCATGTTGTGTTCTTACAGCAGTATGTTTTCTTCCATGGGAAACCTCAGTTTTTTTCTCTGATTGGATGAAGACCACCCACATTATCAAGGGTAACCTTTAAAGTCTATTAATTGTAGGTGATAATGACATCTACAAAATACCTCACAGAACATCTACACTAATATTTGATTAAATAACTGGGTACTATAGCCTAGCCAAGTTGAAGAAATCAGCTTCTTTGCCAGACACAGATGTTTTAATTAGAAATTTGTACCAATTTTAAGGACAGGTGTGTTCATGTACATGAGGTGTCTAAATATAATTTAATGAATGTCATGTAAGATTATCTAGTTATCATACTTTATAACTACTAAGAAACATGATACTATCATGGGAGAGGAGCGAGAAAAGTTTCTGAAAATCTTTGACCTTCTTACAAAACCAGGTGATATTAGCATATGTGAGCATCAATATTATATGGTATTTATTTTGTGTACAGAAAAATAAGTGTGAGATGATGTATCCATTCTAATAATTTAGAGATCTCTCAGTGCAAAATGCTACAAATGCACTTAGGGTGAGAGGTAGTTTGGATAAATTTCTAGCAAGTTGCATGCTTAATTCTCAGGAGAACACTTATCTTGAAAGAAGAAAAATGGAGAAGCGTCGACACATTTCTCAAAACCACAAGACAAATTATGGAAAGCAAAGTAGCATATATTCAGGTGTAATGTGATGTGCTATGATAGCCAATATATAAATTATTAATGGTGATCTATAGCTGTCTGTAAAATAAATTGGTAATTACAACAATATATTCAAGAGATTTCATCTTTTGTAGCAGTTTTACTTTCACAGATCTATCTCTGGCTTTTTACTTTGGTTGTCAGGCTGTGACTGTAGTGATATGAATCTGAGGAGCAAGAGCTGGTAGGCCCTTTGGTCAGTTATTTCTAGACACAAAAAAATAATGTATGCATATAGTTTCTATTCATTTCTTATAAAATTTTGCAGATAAGTGACTGTGGGGGCCATAGATACTAGTCTTAATTGTCACTGAATAACACCTTAAGAGAACCAGCAGCAAAAATATTTGGTTTCTTGTTTATACGATTAATAAGTGATAGCAGTAACTTTTGTTCAAATTATGTATTTAAGTAATGTTCAGAGTTTTTCCAGTGTGTAAATTCAGAGCAAATCCAGGACTTAGGAAATCCGCTTACCTGGTAGTTACCTAGAGGAATTACATAATTAGATTTGCATTTTATGAATGCATTGTAAAAGATAAATTGGAGATACTGGAAGTCGAGTCAGAAATGCCTGCAAGGAAGCCATGTTAATACAGGAGGTGAGAGGTTGGAAAGGAGAGTATACTTGTGATGCCACTACTTGATAGTATCTTTACTGTGGTAGTAGATATATCAACCCATGTGTTGCAATCATACACATACACATGCACACACACAGGAGAACAGATAAAACTGAGGGAACATGAGTAAGATCCATGTCAATCAATATCCTCATTGTGATATTATACTATAGTTTTGCAAAATATTACCATTAGGAACAACTGGGTAAAGGGTACACAGGAGGTCGCTGTACTTGTGTTATTTCTTAAAACTGTCTGTGAGTCTGCAATTACCTCAATAAAGATTTCAATTTAAAAAAAAACAGGACTTGGTAGTTGATGAGGTACGGGAGCAATAGAGATGGAAAGTTTAGGCTGACACTTTGGGCAAATGGTAACACCATTCCCTGGGGTAAAAAGGTGGGGAGAGGAACAGATCTGAGGAATTTTATGGTGCATTGGTCAGCTAAATTAATAAATTGGCCTGGAGCTAAAGGTAGAAGGTTTAACTGGTGATACAGAGTTCAGAGTCATCAGAAAAATTCAGAGTTTGCAGCCATAAGAATGTATAATATTGCTTGCTTTTACTCAAGTCTAATCTTTTAAGGTTCCAGCCCTATCTGGAAGAGAATGGAAATAGAAATCATGAAAACTGACAAAGATCAGAAAAGTGTCATAAACTATTTCCTCATTATTCTCATTGAATCACCCATTGTCCATGATAAGATTCCCTGTGATAAATGACAGTTGCTCTCCTCTTCTCCACCCAGGAGTCTCGGGATGAGTTCCTTCGACAAAACTCAATTCTCAGGAACGAGCCTCCAAAACTGAGAAAGGCTGCAAAATTAAAGTTCAATCACTGATCCTGAACTTCTGAATCAAAAACATTTCTCCATAGCTACTATGTTTCAGCACACAAAAATGGATTTTCAAAGACCGAAGATTGATGTTGGCTTAAAAATAAATTACAATATTGGGAAAAGGTTTATAGATTTAAAATTAAGTGTTTAATTAAAAATTACAGAGAATACTATTTAACTATTTCTCTCTGATTAATAAGATATTTAAGGATGTCTGTTGTATAGTAAATCCTCATTCAGTTAAAAACAACTTCCTAGGATAATATTAATCACTTTCTCATATAATTAATATTTAGGTTGAGATCAACAAAAGTAAAATGAGTCAATTATATACCTTAGAAGAGGACACAGGTGCAGAAATGCACTAAACCTTTTAGGGCATGTACTTTAGTCAGCAAATATTGCAGATACTTCCTTATAGATATTAGTATCATATGATATGAGTTAATATTCAGAATATTTACCTCAAGTCATGGTTGGATTCTCAAGGACTAAATTATATTAGTTAGTTAGTTCGTTAACCAAAATGTGCAGTTAGTCAGAATACCTTACTCCTTCTTAAATCAGGTGTGAGAGTGTGTGTGTGTGTGTGTGTGTGTGCACATACACCAGAATGTTTACAAAGAATATATATGTAATTTTATAATTGTCACTTCTTAGATTTTATTTTCTTGTGATATCTGTTTAACCTTAGTCTTTTTTCTAAAGGGAGAAATAAAACATTGACTAAATAGAAAGAAAATGGCAGGCACATTGTGATAAGATATTTACCTAATTGATTCTCCTAGGCTGTAAAGATTCCAAGGAAATTGCCACCAAATGTATACAGTTATTTCTGTATCTTTGATATTGTATGTTCTGATCACTGTATGTAGTGTATTTAGAAATGAACATCAATTCCTATCTCTCATTTATAATATTAACACATACTCTGCATGTTCTTAAGTCAGTGAGTAAAGGATTATGGAATGGGGTAGAGGTAAAAAAAAAATGTATTTAAAATAACTCTTCTATTTTAAATTATGGCTGTGCCATTGGAAAATAGCCTCAAATGTTTTCTCATATCTCAACTCTTGGCATATTTTATTGACCCTCATGAACATTTTCTGGAAAGGCACATTTTCTGTATTTTTCCTCTTATTTGTTGATCTGTTAGACTAAAAAGACTCAAAATTGTACCCTTTCATTTTTGTTTATCTTAATATACAATTCAATAAAAGTTATTTCTACTTTTTTCTTAAGCTTCTTACCAAAATAAAACCCTTACTTTTTTTTATTATTTTTTTTGAAGTTCCTGCATTTTATGCTAAGTGTCGTTGTAAGATATTAGCATGATTTTTATTTGGGTCAATTTTAATATTCTTTAAGCTGTACATTTGATATTTTATGTTCACACTAATGCTTATTCTAAGTTCTTTTTTATTTTTCCTATTATCACTAATCCTCAAAAAGCAATAAATTTTTATCCAACTTTATATTAAAAGGCAACTGATTCAAAGAAGTTTCAGTTTTAAAAAGCAAAGCAACCTTATAATTTTTTTTTATCAATTTCAATGTGAAATTTACTCTGTGAATTATTACCCAAAATAACTTAAGCTGTCAATTAGCTTATAATATTTTATGAAAGTTGCCTTAACTAACGACAATATTTTATCAAAAATTACAAATGTGAGATATAGTGGTCAATGGTTATTCATAATGTTATTTGCAAACACATTTTTCTTTCATGGTTCTATTGTTGTATCTAATTGTTCTCTGCTCATTGACCATTCCTAAATCTCTCTTTTTTTTAAATGTTCAGATATTTTTTCCAAAATTTGTCACTTACTCTAGTTCCCTTGTTTGAATATTGCTTTGCTCATTGCAGATTTTTCTCCACATGTAACTAAATACATGTTCTCTTAAAAAAAATTACTTTTCTTAACATCTCTACTTAATCTGAATGACCTACTTTGATTTCTTTTTCTCCTTTGTTCTTTTCTGCTAATAAAACCCTGACTTTAATTGAATGTAAAGTATAATGTAGGCTGGAATTTTAAGTGATGACTGAATTTTTTCTTTATTTTGGAGAGGGAAGTTGTCACATTTTATCAAATTTTCTTCTCTCCTAATTATCACTGTTCAGTTAAGGGGGCTAGGAACATTATTTCATGCACATTTCCCTCTCGGTTGGCCAAGATATAGTCTTATTTTTGTGAAAGTTGAATAGCTATTATTTTAGTCTCAGGTAAATGTACCTTAATCTCATTGTTCTTTGTTTTCTGGGATTGTTAGTGCTTTCCTTTCTGAAATTTATTCTCTTTTCAGGAAAATAGCAAAGAGGGTGTGTCATAAAATCCAACTAAAAGAATGTAGGATCAGAAACTGTAATACATTAATTAAAATTTCCACTTCTTCATCAGTGTGACAGTCATTAATAATTTATTTAATTCCCTACACTTATTTCCTTATGGATGAAGTGTAAAGTTTATTCACTACTCTCAGACAGATACAGTGCTAAAGAAATAATGTGGGGACCAGTTTTGGTAAGCTCACAAATGCTTATTCAAGGATTTTATGTTTATTTGTTAGAGAGTTGGTTCTCCATAGGCATATCAACATGTCCGTACATCTTTTAAACAGAGGGTCTGACAGCATTTGTTCTGGACTATATTTGCAGGATAGTGAATAGCCCTGGAAGTTAGAGATAATGTCTCCCTGCAGAGCAGAGGGCAGATTTGTTTACTGTCAGTTTAGTAAAGATAATATCTCTCTCTGGAACAAATGTTGGGCATGTTTTCTTTCACCCCTTTATAAAAGATTGGAGTTTCCTAAGCTTTGGGTTCCTTAGCTATGACACAAACCCACTGCATGCACAGCATCCACCTGGGCCCATGTCCACGTGTCCTCCCATGTGACTTGGGGAACAAGGAGAACCCCCATAAACAGGAAGCTCATGCTGCCTGCTAAACCACTAAGTCCTTTGTTTCTCACCCAGAAGTCTTGTAGCTTCTGGCAGTATCCATGAATCTGAGTTAGCCTAACTTACCAACTTGCAAGCAGAGTACAATCTAGACCTTTCACAGTTCATGACAACCTGGTATGAAATGGTGGGCAACAGAGATCTTTGTTGATGGAAATGATGAGATTATTCTGAATCCCTAAAGAAGTTCAGAGCTAGAAAACATGTTTGGCTGTTTTCTATATATAGCTGAAACCTTACAAAGAATCACCCTGCAGAAAGGTGCCATACTGGTCCAGATGAGGGCCAAGGGTAAATATATGTTTAACTACAATGCTGACCAGTTAGATGCATGTGACCTTGGGGATGGTGGTGGATATGTATGGTAAGTTTAGTAAATCCAAAAACTGAACATAAACTCTAAATTCCACAAATCACATGGGGCTGATGCTATCTTTGTATGAGAAGTAGTGACCATGGAAGTAGAAAAGAAGATAATAAAGAATGATATTCTAGAAGTCAAAAGAAGGAAAGTCTCTAAAATGATCAGTGATAGTGCCAAAATCTTCAGAGGTCAAATTGGAGAAAGAATAAAAATAGTCCTTTGCTTGGATTAAAAGGAGAAAATTAAAAATATTCCAAGATCACTTTCGTTTGAGAGGTCAGGGTCGAAGCCTGAATGGAATGAACTGAAGAATGCATGGTGTCAAAGAATATATTTTTTAGCAAGATAAAATCATGATTTACAAAAATATAAAACAGACACATATCAAGCTTTTCTTTAATTCATTAATTGATGAAGGAGTCATTAAGAAGGCACAACTAGTTCAAAGGCGATTTTGAAGAATCATAGAGAAATGCTGAAATGTATTTACAAATAGATGAAAAACTGGTCGATATCCATAGGACAATAATCAAGTGTCTATGCAGTAGACACAATTTGCATTTCTATCAAAATTCTACAACTCACAGAGTTATAAAATACCTCAAAAATGGTGAGAGGCAGAGATGAACCTGAAGGCCTACTAAAAAAAACTCCATAGTATTTTTTTTTTCCATTTTACATTTTTTCCTCAATTTTCTTATAATAGGCTTTAGGGAAACAGTGAAAGTAAGTACAGAAATAGGAGTCAGGGAAGGAGTCATTAAATAATTGTATGATCTTGGAATTTAATTCAACTTTCAGTCTGAATTTCTTATCAACAAGAAAGGGAGGTTGGGGCCGGCCCGGTGGCGCACTGCTATAGTGCGCCGCTTGGGAAGCGCGGCGGTGGTCCCGCTGAGGGTTCGGATCCCACATGCAGACCGGTTCCCGCTCACTGGCTGAGCGAGGCGCGGGAGCAACACCGAGGGTTGCGATCCCGTTGCCGGTCCCGGTCCGGTACGGGGGCGACACTGAGGGTTGCAATCCGTTGCCGGACACGGAAAAAGACAAAAAAAAAAAAAAAGAAAGGGAGGTTGAATTGAAGCTTAGTCACACTCAAACTTTTCTTTTAAACCAAATTTTTTTTGGGGGGGGGGCAAATGAAAGCTTCCTATGAATTCTGACAGAGACCATAAAGAGAGCTATTCTGTTGGAAGTGGAGGTATAAACCCTAGGGTACACCTTCTTGAACTCCTTTATCTGCAGAGCCCTGAGGCATTTTTCTGAACCAAAATTTTAATATCATATAATTTTAAGGATGGGACAAATTTCTGTCTTTTTTTAAAAAATCATATAATACCATGTATAGTTTTCCATGAACTATACTTGCTCATAGAGTTTAAAGTTATGTTCAAAATTTGGATTTATTATATTGTTATATTATTTTGTTATATAACACCCTACCAAGGTCATATGCAACAAGTTATCTCTGATATATAAAGGGATGAAATATACTTAAAACATAATTAATCATTCCTCATTAAAATTAAAATAACAATACTATTTTAGTATTGTTAGAATACTAAAAGAATACTTGAAAGAATATAAAATTAAAATAAGCCTAAAAGTATTTTAATTGTTCTGTTTGTCATTATATTAAGTCTTCATTTCATAGTAGAAAAAGTATTATGTGTATAATTTTTCAGTGATTGTATGTATTAGAATGCATTTTTCAGGGGAGGTTGAATTGATATATTCTATTTTAAAATGAAGTTCCTAGTATAATGTTTAATTTATATTTTATGGTAGGTAGTGGCTGAGAAAGACTGTTATAGAATTGGTGAGAAAAAGGATATGAAAGTATTTTATAGAAAAGGTAGCTTTTTTTGGAATCCACTTTACCTACTATCTTTGGAGAAAATGTATAGCACAGCTCTTTGAAATCCAAAAATAACTTTAGAAATTATTTTTGTTCAATTGACTTCATTCAGAGCATGCCTGTTGTCACATTTGGAAACTCGTCACATGGAAAGGGAATTGTCACATTGTCTTAACCATCACAGCTTGGCAAATGGAGCTCCTATGACTTTCTACTTAAGGCTTCAGTCTACCTTACCTTCGCATCTACCTTCAATTCATTGACTAAGTGATTTACTCTGACATAATGCCAACAGGTTGATATCATATAAACATTTTTTTTGACTTTCAGTGAACTCTCTACTTTTTCAAAGGACAGATGTCAAGTTTTTCTGGACAAACAAAATAGCGAAAGGACATAAAATGAAAAAGGTTATTTCACTTTCACAGGGTTGAATGTCTAACTTTGGTAGAACACTTGATTTTATTTTTCTGACTGCCCCTTTAGTCTCCGCTTTGTAATATTTTCTCCCCCTAATTTTATCTCTAGGGTTACCCTTAAGGCTGGATGTTAACTTTTCTAATCGTCTCCCACATGTAATATTTTGGAAAACTCATTGCAGACAAAAGGAAAACAATATATTAATAGTCTTCAAGAATCTCAGGCTCTAAAAATGTCTTACAAATTCAGATGTCTTCAGGGGTCAGAAAAGTGATAGAAATGTATGAAGAAGATCAAGATTAAGAAACGATAGGGAATCATCAGGACATTGGGCAAAGTAGAGAGCTATTATATGTGGTGGGGCATAGCTACTGCCTAGTTCCTGCAAATAGGTGCTGAAATCTAAAAATTTATAAAGTTGGAAATTCAAACTTTTACATAAAATATTTTGGCTGTTAAATTCTGGCAACTAATTTATAGCAGCAGCAATCATACTACACAAGGAGAATCTCTATATGTCAAACTCCACATGCCCGTGGTCACCAGTACTAGATAGGATCAATAGACCCAAGAAACTTCCTCAACATCTGAATACTATCTTTCAGAAATTCATAACTTCCACATTCCCAGCCCTCTTTAAGCACTGATCTCTTGGTTACTATGTAATTTTAATACTTTCATCTTCTCTCCTTTCTAAGTAAACTTCACAGTGCTTCAAAAATTATCAACAAATAATGTTCAGTCACAGCTCAATATTTCTTACCTTACAGTGGCTGCTGATTACCTTTGAGGAGGAATAAAGGATTGGAATTCTAGGTTTCATGAATCTGAACAAGTAGTGAAAACTTTCATGGGATAAGTTTTCCCTTATAGGCTTATTATAATGACAAAATGTGATAATACATGATAAAGTTCTTTATAGCTTAGAAAGAACTAATATTAACTAGAGTCATAATTCCAAATTAGTATTATGTAACAACATTTTTTAAATGTTTAGATGTCTCTCCACTTTTTTGTCTTGCTGATCTTCTAGACTTCTATAACACAATATAAAATTTTTGCACCTTAATATTGAAGTACCTTTCCCCATGATTTTAACTGTGACTTTATATATATTTCTTTGCCTGCAAAATTTAACCTGAATCAGTTAAAATTTCTGTCCTTTGATTTCTTTAATACAAAGAATTAAAATTATGATTCTTGAAGTCCCTTCTACATAAAATGGATGAGGATAGAGTTTGATTCTAACTTCTCTTCTGCTTTCATCTCTTGTCACAACTGGATGAAATAATTATAGAGTCATAGTGGTAGAAGGTACCAGAAAAATCACTCGATCCAATTTCTTCACTTTCAGAGGAGAAAAACTGAAACCCAAAGATGGTAAGTTACTGGCTTGCGGTTACAGGGTAAGGTAAGGCCAGACCTGAAAGAGATTTTAATCTCCTTTCCTTTCTAGTGCTCTCTCTACTCTTCTCCGTTCCTGGCAAATGACTTCAGTGGCTCCTCCTTTTCATGAGAACTCTGAATCTCTAGATTTAAATTTCAGAATACCAACCACATTTGTTCTTTCTTTACTTGACCTACAAAATGGTACTTTAGTGTCTTATCTATATAATTACCTCTTTGTGCAAGTTCTTTCCAAAAAATTATTTATTCTGTGGAGCAAATACCACCTTGGGAAGCAATACTAGGTAAACAGGCTATCTAAAGAAAATAAACAATTTTCAAAAATGTTGTTTTCCAGTGAGCACTGATGGCCTTACCTCTGAGCCCTCCTGTTGCTGCTATGCAGCCTCTGCTCTCACTCAAGGTGAGGCAAGTCCTTGGGCACTTTTTATACTTTCGGGCCATTGCTTGAGCCGTGTCCCTCAGTCAATCCTTTTCACCAACATTAAGTAAGTGAAAGACTATATCTTCCTTCATGATCTCCTACAAAATCTCATCATCATTTAGATTTCCTCAATCTTCCCTAATCAATCTACTTCATGTCTATCAGCCCTTAATAGGGATGTGATAAAATATTTCTGTTGAACTGTGGTATGTTATGTATTTTATAAAAGTGCCTTTGACTATACTAAAGTTATTCAAAGACCTGATTAATTCTAATACTGATTAATTCTAATGAATGGGATAATAATAATAGCTATTTAAGCATACAATTGTTTATGTATGCTTTCCATATTTTGAGCACCTTCAAAGTGTTGTATATGCATTAGTTCATTTAAGCTTCTCGACAATCCCACGAGACAGATATCATCATCAGTACCATTGTATGGAAGAGAAAATAAAGACAATGAGCCCAGTTTCCCAACAAAGAAGAGCCAAGCAGTGACAAATGAAGTATTCTTTGCATAATAGAACTGAGTATATTCTTAACAGAACCAGTGGACAGACTTGCCATTCAAGATCTTTAACCTATAGAATTTTCTGCTGTATCACTTACAGAATAGCCTTAGAAAGGGTAGGTGAGTTTGTGAAATGACCAAAAGTAAGGGTAAATATGCTCTTTAACTGTAAACTCTTCAAGCATACAATTTAATTTTTTTCAATGAGAAAACCAAATATAAGATGCTGGAAATAGAGGGGTTTTGGCGGAAAGGATAAAAAATGAAGGAAACCATAAAAGAATGTTGAATTTTGTGGAATGCCTTTTCTGCTTCTATTATTTTGTTCATGTGATGTGGTATCATATGCTTTGATCTACATATGTTGAGCCGTCCTTGCATTCCAGAGATTAATCCCACTTGATCAAAGTGAATGATCTATTTAATGTGAATGCACATTTTTAAAGGTTTTCTTTTAGAGACAATAGAGAATATAGAAAACTTTTTTTTTTTCCTTCCAAATCAGGGGCTGGAAAATTATGGTTCATTGACCAAATCATGTTTCCTGCCTATTTTCATAAATAAAGTTTTTTTTAGAACACAGCCACACCCAGTCATTTACGTACTGTCTATAGCTACTTTCATATTACAGTGGTGAAGTTGAGTATCTGCCTTTTAAAAATCATTTGCTAACCCTGCTCTAAATAGAAGTTACAAAACCTGCATGTTCTCTCTCTTTATATAGCATTACATTTGGGGAAAATATATAAGTCTAAATGTTTCTAAATGCGTACACCCAAGATTCTGTTTGCATTTTCAAGGGGAATACAGAGTAACAATCGGAAACTTTATGAACATTCTGAAAAGGCTAAGTGACTTGCCCATCGTCATTGTGACACTGGATCTTGTGCAACCGTATTGTAGTATCACCCTTGTTACTAAAATGTGTATAACTACTGATTTTCATGCTTCCACTAAGCTTGTCATATATTTCAAGGAATTATTTGTTAAAAATTTTGTATGCTTACATTTCTGAGGATCTGTAAAACCTCATGTATTAAATAACATTTTCTTTCCTTCAATTCCTTAAATAAATAAATGACTTCTAATGCTTAGGCAATAGCTGTGCATCCAATTAGCTATTTTAAAAATCCGCATGTTCTTTTGGTACTTAAATTGAAATACTTTTAATTGTTTCTGCAAGTGGAACACTTCAATACAATTTTCTCTGTGTGCATTCTTTCCTTCAATTCCTTAAATAAATAAATGACTTCTAATGCTTAGGCAATAGCTGTGCATTCAATTAGCTATTTTAAAAATCCACATGTTCTTTTGGTACTTAAATTGAAATACTTTTAATTGTTTCTGCAAGTGGAACACTTCAATACAATTTTCTCTGTGTGCGTGTTCCTTAGGTTGATGGCTAACAATATGGATTTGTATTTCATATAATGTAGAATGTATTCCTGCTGTTCATGCACAGCATAGAACCTTTTCAAGTGATGTTTCCATTGTCACAGCATCTTATACATTTCTCGATATACTTCTTATAATGCTCTATTAGTCAAACTATCTCTTCGTCCATATATTCAAATGCACTGTAGAGGTTATTAAGTTGTCCCTGGCAAATAGATTTATTTTTCTAAGATAAATGCTTTTATAAATTCAATGTGTGACAGTTTTATTACAAATTATAAATAGAATGCCCTGCCAGATTTTTATGATAGCCATCACTAACTCATTTGGTCCCTTATTATATTTCAAGCCTTCATGTTCATGGGTATTTTCTTTTTAATCTAGCAAGTCTATTTGAGGATGTCGTAGGTTTTAAATTTTAGTGTTTGGTTTATACAATTGGCCGTTTAAATAGTAACCAAGTCGTTAGTGATTTAATTATGCTGTCAAACATTACGTTTAATACCTCTGTTGGTAATCTTTGTCTCATTTCTGTTTTAATATGTTTCATGTTTCTTTCTAGGTAGGCAATTGTAGCAACTGATAAACTTTGCAAATTTACCTTTAGCAATAGTTATTTTAAATTCCATTATACTGGTATTTTTGTTTGCTTATATAATATGATAAATATGGATAAGAACATATGTTAAAATAGTCTAATGATTCTGAATTCTCAAGCAAATATGTGCTTAATGATAAAAATGAAAGCTATGTTAATGATGGTCACTCTGTACACTTTAACAATAACAGTTTACTCACTAACTAGCTAACCTTTGTAGCACACATCTATACTAGGGCATCACAGAAGGACCTAGCTCCTCAGACTGGCCTGAAGATTCGATGAGATTATACTCATAAACATCTAAATTCATGACCAGAAATGCAGCAAGGGCCTAATATATATATTACCGGTCACCTCTTAGAAATTGTTATAAGCTACTCGTTGGAATTTTTTTCCTTAACAAGGTATGAGTCAGTCCTGGCTGTCATAACAAAATACCACAGGCTGAGTGGCTTAAACAACAGACATCTAATATAGTCACATTGGGGTTAGAGCTTCAATATATAAATTTGCAGGTTCACAGTTCAGTTCATAACAGAAGATAATTGAGTTAGTCTGTTTCTGTTGCTTATAACAAAACACACAGAACTGGGTGATTTATAAAGAAAACAAAATTTATTCCTTACCGTTTCAGAGGCTCAGAAGGCCAAAGTCCAAGAAACACATCTGGTGAGGGTTTTGATGGTGACTTCAGTGATGCAGGGTAAAATGGTGGAGCAGAGAGAGAATAAGACAGACTCTCCTCTCCTTTAAAAGCCCTTGGAACCATATCCCTGACCACCATTGATAATCCATTCACTACTGCACAGTCCTACAATCCAATCACCTCTTCAAGGCTCCACCTTTCAATTACCATAACAGGATTTCCCACCCTCTTAACAGTCACAGTGGGGGCTAAGTTTCTAATAGATAAACCCTGGGGAACACAATTCTAGCTTCAGTGAGTTTGGAGGAACATAATTCAATCTACTACTTTAATCTTATTTATAATTTCATCCTCTCTTCAATTTAATAGTTTTGTTTGAAGAGCATGAATTCAAAGTGGACTGCCTTTTCAGTTTATTCACTAGTAAGGCAATGTGCAGCCCTGGGTCTCTGTGGTAAATCAGAAAATCTGGAATAGTGTATTGAATATACTCATAAAATTTTCACACAACTATACCTGACTATTGCTCCCATGGACAATCGTTTTAATCTGTCAACCACTTGTTGTCAAGAATTCAAATCAGAGATTCATTTAGTATTACTTGCTTCATGGAAACATTGAAATAACTGTTATTCCAAGCTTTACAATGTGAAATGCTTATTTCTTGAAACTCTTTCTAATCTTGCTTCCATGATGTTCCCTTCAAGGTAACTTGTTTCTTCTGAAAGTTTATATCTAATACAAATATATGTAAATTAAAATCTTACACTAGACCATGATTTTCTGAAGGAATGATCATGGTTTACCTATTTTTTTTGTATCACTGACACATAGTACTTTTTCTGACACATACACACACTCAGTAAGTTGTGATTGAATGATAAAAAAAAAAAAAGGCTGAGTAAATGGAAAGAAGGAATGAATTAATCCATGAATATAAGAAACACTTTTAGGGTCGGCCCGGTGGCACACTGCTACAGTGCGATGAATTGGAGATATACTTTGAAACACTTGGCAGACTTTATACCTCTGTAAAGTGTTATGAATGTTCCTTTAATTATTAGCATCTTGAATAGCCACTGCTATTGGTAGATGGCTCGTCAGTCTGAAAGATGTTTGCATAGATTATTTGAAATAAAGTTACATATATTTATACTAACATGGAAATGAACCATTCATTTGAATACGAAACAAAAAGTAAAACCTGAGTATGACTAAGTAGATGACTATAAGAAATATATTTTGAATTGTGTTCTCCTTCTCTGACTCCAAGAGTAGTTACTTAAAACAAGGAGTAATATTATTAACTTACATTGTGTTTGATTTTTAATTATCTCTCCATGCTGCCTCTCTACATGGTAGTGAGGACTTGTGCACAAGATGGATTGGAAAAGGACTGAGATACTCTCAGAACCAGGGAACCATGTGATCCATGAAAGTAACATTCCCCTTTCTGGTAGGAACAAGCCTCCATGGAAGATTAACACATTTAATGCCAAAGTATTTAGTATGTTTAAGTCAATAAATAGTATCTGTCACTACAGGACTCCCACAATCTAATCAATGAGATTAATGAATGAAATGATTTTTGTTGCCTAAAATGACAGAACCTTCAAAATCCCCTCTTTTTAGTCTGTCCAGTAAGGCTATATATCCACATATAAATGCACCTACTAAAATATGTCAACTCTATAGAACACTGAACAGCATGCAGACACAAGCAAAATTCCCCTCCCCCCACCACCAAGGCATGCACATGCACACACACAGCCTTTATTCCATAGGGATAAACTAACCCATCTTTGTATTTAATAATAAAGTCATACTCAATAAATATTGACTCTTAAAATATTTCTAAGTGACTAACTTGATTTTCTCCAGGGACAGCTGTGTACAAAACCTATCAGGATTATTATTTTTTTTAAATTTGACATTCCAGTTGTGTCTTTTTCTGATATGTGTCATTCAAAATTAGAATGTACTCGATACATCCATATTGCTGATAATTATGTTTAGTTTTTTAAAGGTGTATTTATGCTCTATAAATATAAATTTTTCCAACATAAGCACATAGAAGTAATATATTTACTGCAAAGCTAGAGGAGGGAGTTGACTCTCAAGAACAGAAGATTTTTAGTTAAATGTCTTGTGTCCTGATAGTAAACTAGCACTTGTCAAGTACCAGGACCCCAGGTATAATTTCTTCATATTTTTATGCCCTTATAAACTCAGTGGCCTATATATAATATATGCGAAGAAAGAAGAGATAAATTTATGGATCATCAGAAGTTATTAAAATCAGGTAATTAAAAAAAAATACTTGTCTATTTTGAAATTCAAGGTTTTTTTTGTTTTGTTTTGTTTTAAGGTTTATATGGGTAAGTCCAGGACCCCAGGTATAATTTCTTCATATTTTTATGCCCTTATAAACTCAGTGGCCTATATAAATAATATATGCGAAGAAAGAAGAGATAAATTCATGGATCATCAGAAGTTATTAAAATCAGGTAATTAAAAAAAAATACTTGTCTATTTTGAAATTCAAGGGTTTTTTTGTTTTGTTTTGTTTTAAGGTTTATATGGGTAAGCGCCAGAGCTCTCTGCTAATCTAAGTGTCACATCTGCATTGGAACTCAATATAGTTCTGACATTCCACTGAAGTAGCAGTGGTGGTAGATAGTTTTTTGAGGCAACTGTGCTTTGAATAAGGAAGACTTGGACTCTCTGAGTAGCTCATTTTATTTCTACTTCTTAGCAATGCCTTTGTTCGTTTTGTGCTACTATAAAAGAATACCACAGACTAGGTAATTCATAATGAACAGAAATTTATTTCTCACAGTTCTGGAGGCTGGCAAGTCCAAGATCAGGGTGTTGGCATCTGGTGAGAGCCTTCCTGATGTGCTATAACATGACAGAAGGCATCACATAACAGAAGGGCAAAGAGAGGGGAAGAGAGAGACAGAGAGAAAACGTGCATAAGAGGGGGCCAAACTCATCCTTTTATAAGGCACATTTTCCACCTGTGAAGGTGGAGCCCTCATAGCCTAATCACCCCTTAAAGGTACCACCTCTTAATACTGTTCCAATGGCAATTAAATTTTAACATAAATTTTGGAGGGAACTAATATGTAAACCACAGCAAGCCGTAACATGGATTAACTATTAACTATATGTGTTACTTGAACTTTCACATAGCAACAAAAATTAAGGATTATTCAGAATTATATCTTAAGTGAAGGAATATATTTCCTTATATTTTTAAAATTAATACTTTCTTAAGAAGTATGACTATAAGTTGTAGATTTGTCTTTAAGATATTTAGTGATTTTAGTATATGATTAGCTACAAAATAGAGGTTATCACTCAATCTGTCCTAGAACAAGCACCCTAAGTTTAAAGAAATAAATCAATACTATTTAAGCATATACCCAGAGAGGTATTATTTTGTCGAGTCAGTTTACATGCATTCAATGAATGCAATATTATATATGAAGACCTGTGCCACTGGAACTTACAGAAGAATTCTAACATATACTCTTATTATATACAATTTGGATAAGTTACTTAATATGATAAACTGCCCTAACTCACCACATTTTAGATAGAGATACTAATTGCACAACAGTAGATGCAACAACAATAATTGCACTAATTGAGCAGGTACTATGTGAGAGTATCTATGCTAAATACTGTCCTTATATCAATACGAGGTAAATTCCTGTACTGCTATCATTTTACAGATAAGTAATCTGAGATTTAGCAAACCCCCAGTGACAATTAAAGTAAGTGGTAGAAGCAGAATTTAAGGCCAGGTCAGTCTCAATTCTTAACCACTGACTCACCTTTATGTAATTTGTTATACAGAAAAACATAAAAGCACATTGTAGTAGTCCATTTCTGTTGTTTATAACAAAATACACAAAACTGGGTAATTTTAAGAAAACAAAATTTGTTGCTTACAGTTTCAGAGACTGGGAAGTCCACAGTGCAGGGAACACATTTAGTGAGGGTCTTGGTGATGGCAACAGTGTTTCAGGAGTCTCACCTGGCAGAAAATGGTGGAACTGAGAGAGCAAATTTCTCATTCACTCTCTTTTAAAGCACTCAGAACCACTCCCCTGACCACCATTTTTAATCCATTCACTACCTACAATCAAGGCCCCACCTTTCAATTACCGTAATAGGATTTCCCACCCTCAACAGTTACAGTGAGAATTAAGTTTTGGGGGAACATTCAAACATTATTTGACAGGTGCAAAGCTATATCAACCAAGTTATTTGGCAACATAATAATGTTTATCTCAATGTAAAGCAAAGAACAAAAGAAAAAAATCATTTGAATTTGTTTGGTAACATGACCAGTTAAGAGATCCAAGTGAAATTATTTTAATATCACTTAATTAATTCAAATGTTAATGTGGGGGGAAAGTGTAAAGCCTTAAAATAACTGGATCAAGTTTGTGTACTTGAAAGCAAATATTCTTTCAAACATGTTGCCAAAAAAGTAATGTTGGTTTTTACTTTTCTATTATTTTATGTATGAATAGATTACAAAATACATGAGTTTCTGAAAAGAATCAGTGTGATACAGAAGGAAAGACAGATTTCATGGTTAGAACAATGCAGACTTGAATCTTGCCCTTCCTTGCCTCCTATTCTGCTTCATCACCTTTTGACCAAGAGCAAATTTCCTTAATTGCTGAGAGACCCTGTTTCCTCACCTGCCCCAAAGGGTTGACCTGAGGATCATAGGAAGTAACACATGCATGGAAGCATCAGACATATGCCCAGTTCAGAGCAGACAGTCAGCAAATGCTCCTTCTCTCTCCTTTCTAGTATGATCAGACAGATGTAGGACATTCTTGCTTAAAGAAATACAGATATGTTACACAGACACTTTTAAAAGGAAACAATAGCATTTACAAAGACAATAATTATTCTCAAACCAGAATACATCTCAGGCTGTACTATTAAGTAACTGTTACTTTCACAGTCATTTTACTCTGTGACTAATATTTCTGATCCACAGAATGGGAAATTTGGACAAAAATCTACCAACTTTGTAATGCCATGAGTTTAATACTTTACAAGATGAAAACCACAGGCAGAAATAGTTATCTATTTAATCAGATATTAGCTCATGATTATAGTCCATAAAACTGAATGTTAATTAGATAATTTTCTCTAAAGACCTATTTTCTGAACATTCTGCAGGAGACAAATAGGAAGAATGAGATTTAGCATTTTAAATACACAATTCATTTTACATATTCCCAAATCAGAAATTGCTTTTACACAATAAAGCCCTCCTGTAAATGACTTCCAGAGGTTTAGGTTATCCTAAATTAATCATTCACATAGAATATCAAAAGCAGTGTGCTTATAAAATGTAAAGACAAACAAAAAAGAACTTGGGGGGGCCCATTTTTTAATTGTTTTTTAACGGATGTTCTTATTTTAATTAAAATCAAAAGTATAATTTAACTACATAAGGGATGCTGATATCAGATAATTAATATATAAATAGAACTTGCTGACAACTTAAATATGCATGTCTTTATTTCAAAAGGATAGACTTTAAAAAAAAGTTTGTCTAAAGTATTTGAACCATTTTAAGTTTGTTAAACTTTACATCTTAATTATTCAGGATTTAGGTGAGATTAAAAATATTCTCAGCATGGAATTTCAAGGTAAGTGTACTTGAAATTCAATACCGCTAGCTATTGCCTTTCTGTCTAGAGGTGCAATGTCCAATATGATAAATATTAGCTACATATGCCTATTTAAATTTAAACTAATTAAAGTTAAGAATTCATTTGATCAGTCACACTAACTGCATTTCAAGAAATCAAATAGCCACCTGTGGTTAGTGGCTACCCTATTGAACTGCTTGGATATAGAACATTTTCATCATTGAAGAATGTTCTATCAGACTGTGCTGGCCTAGAGTTATTCTTTCTTTTGCACAACCTCTAAAATGAGAATATATTCTGAATGTTTCTATATTGGAATTGTAATTTTAATACATTTGTTTAAAACTACTAATTATAAATTGTTCATACCATTTAAATAATCTAATTTATCATAATTAAAGACAAAAGATTGTTAAACAATTAGGGTGCTTAAATTAAGGAAGATTTACTAATGAGATTTAAAATATGCCTGGATTAATCTCATTGACAGTGGGACAATGCCTTAACTAATACTGAATGACAAGAAGGCTATAATAATGGGGTGGTGATGTTCTTTGTGTCTGAAGTCTGTGATTTTCACTAGTTTTGTCCAATAGAAATACCACACAAGCCGTGAGTGCCAGACACATTTAATTTAAAAGTTTTAAGTAGACCCATTAAAGAGATCAATGAGAACAGGTAAAATTAATTTTAATAATACATTTTATTTAATCCAGTGTATGTAAAATATTATCAACATGGGATCCATATACAATTATTGAGATATTTTACTTCTTTTTCATACTAATTGTTCAAAATCTGGTGTGCATTTAGTACAGCTCATTTTGGACATTTCATGTATTCAGTGGACACATGTGACTCAGGGACACATGTTAAACAATCAGATTTATACAAGGGATCTTCCAAAAGTTCATGAAAAGATTTGTATTATCTTTTAATCCCATTTTCCTGTGAACTTTTTGAAGTGTTCTTGTATGGTCAAAATCAGCAGACATTCACTTGTTCACTTATTCAGCAATATTTATTAGCACACATCGGATGCTGAGTACTGCACCAGATGACAAGTGCAGTGGTGAATGACATCGTATGAACCCTTAGAGAACTTCCAGTCTGGTAGGGGACTTCACGCAAACAAACAGGAACATATGACACTACCTGAAAGACTTCTACATCAAAAGTCCCAGGCAGCATCCTTGGCTAATATAGAAAAAGAATTAGCCCAGTATTTACAGTGTCTATGAACACTTCCAGAAGGAAATTTCTGATTTAGTGCTTTCATAATATGCGTGATTTGACCAGAAGGTGCAGGGTAAGGATGAAGAGACAGGTATAAGAGAACAGAACATTCTCAATAGAAAAGGAATGTGGAAAGGAGGTGTGTGTGTGTGTGTGTGTGTGTGTGTGTGTGTGTAACAAAGAGTGAGAACCAGTGTGAGAGTAAGGGATGGCTGAGGAACTGAAAGTGTGACATAAAGTTTGAATTTCTACTCTGTGCATGGCAAAAAATTGATACAAGTGCAGCAAGGTAGTTTCTTCCCCTGACTGTGATTGCTGTTATATATTACGCTTAAATCAACATCTATCACATATTGGTTGGTAAGAAGGAGAAACAAAGGGCCAATAGCATAAATTGAAAGAAGCAGGAAATGAACAAAATCACTATTAATAGGGGAAAGCATTAGAGGGATTACAGAGTCTTCAAGCAGTTGCACTTGGATGCTCACTACCAAAAGTCAATGTGCTGTTGTCAGTAGTAAAATCATAAAAAATTAGCAATGTTCTTGGTACATAGAATGATGCTCCTTACCCTGGAAACAACCTTCATAGTCAATGAAAGTCTGAGTGAAGGGATTTTATTCTTATAGGATGGTTTTTATTCTCACATAGAAGTCTACTAAAAACTACATAAGTAAGTGTTAACACCAGCTTTCTTGGGATGAACATTTTGCACCCTAAAACCCCTCCAATAAGTAAATAAATAATAAGTCTAAGCCATTTTATATTCTTTCAGGTTTGTAGTTACAATTTCTTTTAATAAGAAGCTCATTGGTTCCCAGTGATTGCCAATCAGCCTAATTTTGTGCAGTCCTATCTTGGTACTGTAAAGAGAATCTTGGATCAAAGCATAACTCATCTTAATTGTCATTAAGAGGTAAAGGGTAAAATGCAATATTGTCAGCTCTCCATTCCAATTAATGGCAAAGTTAATTTTTTATGGTTTAATAATTCTGCCACAGAGCAAAAATAATTGGATGAAGAAAGTAGAAATTGAAGTCAAATAGAATTGAGCTTCAGAATGAAAAAGAAACATTATGATTGACTTGAGATATATCTAAAGATCAAGTTCTAAAAGTTCTTCATTTATAATAAGATTAGATTCTAGTATTTCAGTAGCAATACTTATAACCTTATGGACACCTTGGATAATTGCAGTTTTGCATTCTAATGAAGTGGAGAAACAGTACATTTCTGTCTAACTTATTGTGTTGAATATTGTTCATGGTAGCAATTATAGTTGTGTAAATCATTGTTTCTGAAACAGAATTTCAATAGATTTTCTCCCAAATAAACATCCTCAATTTCTCTTACACAATTAAGTTTCATCTCATTTTGTCTAGTCCATTGACACAAGGATAGAAGATTTTATGAAACCAATACAAATAACAGAAACAGAGGAAAAATGCAAGTTTGTCCTGGCATTTATTTTTAAAAGATTTCCCCCAAAGTAAAAGTTAGAAAGCATCTGGAACTTGTCATTTTGTGATGATGGATCTGAACAAGGAGACACATGTACGTGTCAGAAACAGAAATAGTTCTGTGTTCATGATCTGTCTGTCATCAGATTTGGGGTGGGGGATAGAGGGAGAAGTGGAAAAGTATGGGGTTTGAGAATTAGAAGGGAAATCCACTGATTTATTTTGAAGAGAATGTGAATGCCACTAATCCTCCTTTATGGGTTTACTGATTGAGCTGCTAGCCTTATAACCTCTTTTCACTCTAAGCTGCTATCCCATTCCTACCCAATGCCTGGGAGAAAAAGATGATGCTATGGGGTACTGAGAATAAGATGCAGAAAAGTTCTTCCATTCTTTTTTCGATAATATATTTAAGTATTAATAATGCTTTACAATTAATATTTTTTCTATACTTAAATATAGAAAGTACAAATATATGTTTTAAATGTGTATATACACACATGTGTGAGAGATATTTATAGATATAGGAATACATATGATATGTGTATATATACATGTGTGTGTGTGTGTGTGTGTGTGTGTGTGTGTGTAAAAGAGAGAGAGAGAGAGAGAGAGAGACAATGACTATTGCAAGCTTACCTATTTTGGAAAATTTCCTGAAAGTCTCTGCTTAATTACATAGGTTAACTTTAGGGAAGATTTTAAAAGAGATTGAGTTTGTGTAGGTCTCTTATCCAAATATAGTTTTGGTATTTATTTCAGGCTTTTACTTCTTGGATCATGTTCTGAAAATATATCTCCAAATGATTCTACATACCAGACATTCCTTACCCAACTTTTTTATTGAAATAGGTCTCATATTTGTCTCTGGCCTTGAACTTTCCAGCACTATGGCAAATGAAAAGAAGTTACATTTTGGTCACAATTGTTATCATGTTTCAGAAATGACCAATCAGTAGGTGTTAATCATTAGATACCACCAACTTATGTAGGTGTATAAGAAATGCCTGAGGATTATTGTTCATGCTTAAATGCGATTTTCATCATGCAGTTAAATTTAATACTAGAAAAATATGGGAATATATTTATTTGCATTAAATCCTAAGAAAAGTTTACATTAAAATTCAACATTTTGCTTTAAGTAATGAATATCAGCTGAGAGGAGAGAGTTATTATTGCATCAATTTCCACATAACTTCCACTTAATGAAAAAGAATAAGCATGACAGTAGTCACAATTTGTATGAAATGTACCATCCTCATTAGGTTTCTTATTCTCATTCTATTCCTAGAACATGTGTTTGATACCTCCACACATATGAGGGCAGGAAGGTTTTCTTTCTATAATAAGTAAACAAGGAATTTTACAGATATAAACACAACAAAGTTTGGGAGCCTGTATATCTTGAAGAAAGATATAATGCTTTACTAAGTTATTTTGTGCTGAAAGTTTCAGTGGTGTTTGTTTAGACTCAATAGACTGATGCTTCCAATAGACGTCAAAATTATTCTCTCACTAGAACAGGCATATAAGATTTAAAAAAGAAAAAAATATGACAACAAAGGGCCATAAATTTGGTAATTTAATCTTGGTTTTAATCCTTACCGTAGCATGCCTCTGTCATCTGATCAGTGTTGCGTTTAAAAAAGAAAAAAATATGACAACAAAGGGCCATAAATTTGGTAATTTAATCTTGGTTTTGATCCTTACTGTAGCATGCCTCTGTTGTCTGATCAGTGTTGCACCTCTGTCATCTGATCAGTGTTGCGGGATTTATTTTAGTAACATTTGGTTATTGCCCAACTGTGACTCCTCCCCAAGGGCTTAATCCTAGACATTGATTTGTCTTCTCTGCTAGCGCTTTAGATAGCTCATCTAACCTTGGAGTTTAAAATAACATCTCTGTGTTGTTAGTTCATATCTCTACTATCCCAAATTTTAATACCCCTTGTATTAGTCTGTTTCTGTTCCATACAAAACGTATGGTACTGGGTGATTTAGAACAAAAACAAAATTTATTGCTTACAGTTTCTGAGGCTGGTAAGTTCAAAGTCCAGGGACCATATCTGGTGAGAGCCTTGGTGGTGGTGACAGGGACGGCAGGGTATCACATTGTGAAAATAGTGGAGCAGAGAGAGGAGAAAGTAACCTCATTCACTCTCTTTTTAAAGCCATCCAAACCACACCTATGACCACTATTTTTAATCCATTCACTATGGCATGTTCCTACAATCTAATCACCTTTTCAAGGTCCCACCTTTCAATTACCATAATAGGATTTCTCACCCTCAACATAGTTATGATGGGGTTAATCTTCTAATATATGAAATTTGGGGTCCACAATTCAGTCAATCCATAGCACCCCTCATATTTTATACCCACTGCATTTGTGATGTAAAAAAATTCCTTGGCTGGTATGTAAAAGAACCTTATAAAATGAACAGGAGTTACTGAAAAGCTGTCTGCATTTCCTGTTAAAGGTGGCAGACTGGTTGTTTATGAAAATGCTTATCCAAGCAGTCATGAAAATTTTTCTTTATAATATTTAGTGAAAAGTGCCTTCTATGCACTGAATTGTGTCTCCCTCCCAAATTTATATGTTGAGGCCCTAACCCCCAATATGACTATATTTGGAGATATTGTCTTTAGAAGGTAATTAAGCTTAAGTGAGTTTATAAGTGTGGGGCCCTAATCTGACAGGACTGTGCCTTTATAAGAAGAGGAAGAAAAAGAGATCTTTCTCTCTCTACCATGTGAGGACACACTGAGAAGTAGGCTATCTGTAAGCCAGGAAGAGAACCCTTACCAGAAATCAAAATCAACCTGAAACTTGATCTTGGACTTTCCAGCTTCCAGAATTGTGAGAAACAAATGCTGTTGTTTAAGCCACACAGTTTATGGTGTTTTGTCATGGCAGCCCAAGCAGACTAAGCTACTTTCCTTGACAGTCCATTTTCAACTCTAGATTCCAGACTCTTCTCTAAATCTTTCCCAAAAGGTCTGTTTAAATGATCACGTTTATTTCTGTTCAGGAACAGTTTTATTTCTTAAAGATCTTTACAACTTTTACCTGAAATAGCAGGCACTTGTGTTTACTTTGATTTCTTCCCCAAATAATTTTTCTTTCCCTCAGTGTCTGTTCAAAATTCTATCACTTAAGTGCACATTTAAACAGATGTAATTTTCCTCTATAACTCTAGCAAAGGTTCTTTAATGACGTATTCCAGTGTGGTACAGTGGGTTTTCTTATACTCTGTTGGTGCAAGTATGTGCTGGAGCAGACATTCTGCAGGGAAGTCTGTCAGTTTGTGCCAAAGCCTTAAAGTTACTTTTATCTTTTGATGCCACAATTTTACTTCTAGAAATCTGTCCAAAGTCAGTGATCAGAGGTGCCAAAATTTTCTAGGCAAGAATGTTTGTCATATCAAAAATAATAAATCAAGCTCCATGTCCATTTGTGGAGAAAAGCCAACAGGGCTATGGCAATTCACATTATGGAATACTATGAAACCACTAAAGAGCATATATGCAAAAGGCTTTTAATAATCTGTGGAAATTGTGATGATATAATAAAGCAAGGGTATACACTATGATTTCATAGTTATGATTCTACAATGATGTGGGTATGTATGCACATTTTTAAGTATTTGTAGGTAAAAAAA
>NW_007732542.1:23670-51683 GCF_000696425.1 Galeopterus variegatus | reverse complement strand
CACAAGATGGAAAGATATCCCATGCTCTTGGATTAGAAGAATTAACATTGTGAAAATGTCCATACTACCCAAAGTGATCTACAGATTCAATGCAATCTCCATCAAAATTCCAATGACATTTTTCTCAGAAATGGAAAAAAAAACCTCACCTAACATTCATATAGACTAACAAAAGACCACAAATGGCCAAAGCAATCCTGAGCAAAAATAAAGACTCTAACTGACTTTAAACTATACCACAAAGCTATAGTAACCAAAACAGCATGTTACTGGCATAAAAACAGACACACAGACCAATGGAACAGAATAGAGAATCCAGAAATCAATTCATACAACTACAGCCATCTGATCTTCAACAGAGTCTCCACCCTGGGGAAGAGACAGCCTCTTCAGCAAATGGTGCTGGGAAAATTGGATATTCATATGTAGGAGAGTGAAACTAGACCTGTACCTCTCACCATATGACAAAATCAACTCAAAATGGATTAAGGAATTGAATGTACATCCTAAAATAATAATAAAACTCCACAAGGAAAACATAGGGAAAATACTCCAGGAAGTAGGATTGGGTACAGACTTCATGAATATGACCCCCAAAGCAAAGGCAACCAAAGGAAAAATAAATAAATGTGATTATATCAAACTAAAAAGCCTCTGCACAGAAAAAGAAACAATTAACAGAGTGAAAAGACAACCAACATAGTGGGAGAAAATATTTGCAAAATATACATCTGACAAAGGATAAATATCCAAAATATACAAGGAACTCAAACAACTTAACAGCAAAAAAACATGTAACCCAATATAAAAATGAGCAAAGGAGCTGAATAGCTTTTTCTCAAAGGAAGATATAGAAATGGCCAACAGACACATGAAAAAAGCTCAACATCACTTAGCATTTGGGAAATGCAAATCAAAACCACTTTGAGATAACATCTCACTCCAGTTAGGATGGCTAATATCCAAAAGACTGAGAATGATAAATGCTGATGAGGTTGCTAAGAAAAAGGAACCCTCCTACACTGTTGGTGGGACTGCAAAATGGTTCAGCCTTTACGGAAAATGGTACAGAGATTCCTCAAATAATAACAGATAGATCTACCATATGGACCCAGCTATTCCACTGCTGGGAATATACCCAGAGGAATGGAAATCATGATGTCAAAGGGATACCTGTACTCCTGTGTTTATTACAGCACTATTTACAATAGCCAAGAGTTGGAACCAGCCCAGATATCCATCATCAGAGGAGTGCATAAGGAAAATGTGGTATATGTACCAATGGAATACTACTCTGCTATAAAAAAAAAATAAAATACTACTATTCACAGCAACATGGATGGTCTTAGGGAAAATTATATTAAGTCGAATATGCCAGGCACCAAAAGAGAAATACTGCATATTCTCACTTATTTGTGGAAGCTAAAAATAAATAAATAAATAAATATACAAACAAATAAATGGGGGGCAGGGGAGAAATCACAACAACTCCTTGAACTTGTTAAGACAAGTGAACAGATACGATGTTGATGGGGGTGAGGGGAAAATGGAGGGGGGAAAGGTGGAATTGGTAAAGAGACACGAAAATCAACTACATTGTATGTTTGTAAATTAAATTTAAAAAGTAACTATAGCATATTAATTAGATACTCTTTGCCTACACAGGAACTGTAGTTGCATTTCCAATTGTTGTTTAGTTATGGGTTTATTTCCAAGAGTACAGCTAACCTATTCTATATTTGGTAATGTAGCTGTGGACCTGTATTTCTACTCTTTAGAAAATGTATTTGCCAGTTAAAGTACAATCATGAACAAGTAAATGAGAAGTAGCAAGTTTTGCAATATAGACTATTACTGTCAATTTTTGAGAATGGCACTGCTGAGTTGGCTGATTCACGTAAGAATCATAGCAACCTTGTCAAAGTTCTTTCTGCTGGATGAATTCAATGAAATGTGAAGTCCAATAATGCTATAAAATTCTTTTTTATTTTCTTCAAAAAAACACTAATCATTATAGTTGGTTTAGAATTACTTTGCTTTTTATCATTGTTTTATGCATATTTTCTTGCCCACTGGAATTTTAAAACTTTGTGCTGATTAAATCATTTTTTAGCCCTTAATTTAAAACAATTTTTAAAGCAACCTGAGAAGTCTTCAGCATTTTTTAATACTAGGCCGTGGGCCTGCTTTGATGCATGATATCAAATCCCAGGTTTAGTTTCCAAGCCTCACAGCAATAGCAGTGAGCAATCAATCACATCATAGATTATTTCACATCTCTAGCTGAGGTGCATGCTGTGCTTCACAGAAATCTCAGTAAGAAAAAATACATTCTCATACATTCTTATGCATATAGTACTACTTTTACTGTCAGCCTTAGGGCAAGAAGATAATAAGGTACAAGTTTAGCTTTTATTTTATTGAAAGAATTCATGATTGATACATGTTTATGAAAAAATATAATAGGAGACAAGTAGTTTGATTACAAGTCTAAAGCATTCAAACTTTTAAATTAGAAAAAAAAAAAAAAAAAAAACATTGTGATCCCTGCAGTGCAACCCTGCTCCCTTGTTAAGAGGTGGTAATCGACTGCAATAATTCAGTCAGACATACTTGATCTGTTTTATCAGTAGATTGGATTAGAGGTCCATTAAGGAACCAATAGAATTTTTACCTGCCTATTTAAGGATTATCCTAGGAAACAATTATTTGTCCTAAAAACTTTATATTCAACGGAAATTACCTTCAAACTTCATTTTAACATAAATATTTTTGTTTTCTCTAGCCTTTTCTTAAGCCCTGACACCATTTTGATGTCTCAACCTCAATAAAAACTAATCAGCTTTCCTACATAAGTTCAGTCTTAAGACGTGTGTATTTACTTACAATATATGGATCTTCACTCATTTAGTAATATAGAATAGCTATGTGTGAGATGCTTTCAAAAGAATGCATTTCTGAATTTCTTGTCACCTGATTCCTATTTAAAATTTAATAGGAAGAAGTAGCATTTATGACAGAATTCCTGAAGGATATGCAGTTCACTTATTTCTCAAGAAAAGTTAAAATGCTTAATGCTGAAATGTACTATTGGCCTCTGTATCACTGAAATAGAGTTTTCTACAATGCTATCAGCCTGTGTTTAGTGTCCTTTTAAAATAAAACAGCCCAGGAAACTTGAATGTGTTGGTTGTACGTGTGCTGAGAAAAGTTTTAATTTTATTACGCAGGGTCTTCTTTACGAAAATCTTATGAAGAGGTTCCTTTCTTGTCTTAGGGTCAGTTTTTCTGAACAACTGCTTAGCTTTTATTTTATGGGCCCTGAATCTTGTAATGACTGTTTCCCACCTTTTGTGTTGGCCATCCAAAAGCTTAGAACAGAATAAATGGCTCAATCATTCTGTTTTAGCTTCATTTAGATTAAATTTTATCTTTTTACCCTTATTTTCCCTTTACTGTATATTTTCACCTTTTAAAAAACATAAATTTATGGGTATCTTTCAGTATCTTATTCAGATACTTTCAATCATTTTTTAATAAGGTGGTGTATACATATAAAAAAACTATTAAGCATACTCTATTTCTGGGATCAGAGAATCGGTTCTGTTGAGAAATTTGCCTCGTTCACCTTTAATTATCCTAAGGAGATTCTGGTCTTTCTTGATGTTTATAGTACTCCGGATCATTCCTTTAGAATAGAGTATAGAGCACTCCAGGAGCATGACTGCTATCAAGAATTCTGAGATAAACTTAATCATCTTAACCTGCCAAAGGCTTCTTTCATTGTCTTTCAGTGTATATTTGATAGATACAATCCACACATTTTATGAGGTAATTGAGAGGATTTTCCATTCATTTTTCACCTTCTTGAGTCATTGATTCACAGCTTCTCTCAGTGTGCAATAACACACTAGTCTGATTTTATACAATTCTTCAATCGCTTTCTCAAAAATATCATTTGATCATCAGATTCTGTGGGCAAAAACAGATAAAAATCCTGAAAACTCTTGATCGTTTTACATTTAGCTACTGAATTTCATTTTGTCTGAAGGAGCCTGACATTTTTCCTCATTCGATTCTTTATGTCATTACAACTTGTTATATGCATTGGCAATTCTCTCGTGTTCTAACTGACACATTTTCTCACCTGCCACGATCATGTTGCAGGGCTATAACCAAATTTTTCTTTGGAGGGTCTTAAATTGTTTCAAGCCACACCAAACCACAATTCAATCTCACTGTTGAAACTGGTCTTTTTGTTTTTCTGTTTCTCTTTTTGAAAGCTTTTAGCAAATCATTTTTGTATTACGAGTCTGTATATTCCATCATGCTTTCTGCAAGATTACGTTTGCAGAAATAATATTTGGGTCCAGAGGCCAGTCTGAAGAATAACAACCAAATCTAATGAGATATCATTTCAACTCCTGTAAGACAAGGAGAACTTTCCTTTTTCACAACAAAATTTTTAATTAGTTCCTTCATGCAAATTCTACTGAAAAACTCAAGTACTCCTTTACTGGATAAATGCTATATAGATATAATATATCAGGAGGTTTTCTTAATTATAATCCTTCTCACCCTCATTCACTTATTCAGTTTCTGCATAAAAATAATTTTACTGCAAACAGCTAACTATAAGTAATTTAAGTACATGAACTTAATTATGATGGTGGAGTTCTGGTACCATTTCAGATTAAGAGTAGTGAAAATTTTATTTTTATGTGTCTGTGAGAAGAACACATCAAAATTCTTAGTCACCAGCAGAATAGGAGTTAGAGAGTCCTAGAAAGTCCAAAAGCTAAATTTTCATACATTTTATTATATATATATATATATATATATATATATATATATTAAAATTTTGATGTTAAAGACCTCAAGAGCTTGAAGAAAATAAAATTACAGAGCAACAGTCCTATTTTTTTAAGTCAAATATGATTTTCATTTATGTCAACTTAATTTCAAGAGAAAGGGCTTGAAAATAAGAGATTATCTTTTTAAAACTAATTGTCATATTATACAAGAGAGTTAAAGTTAGAAAGTAAACTTGTTGAATCACAACTTATTCTCTAATCTAATCAAACATTGAATTTAACCTTTCAAATTCCCTTTTCTTTCATCTTTTCTTGCTTGTATATCTTAGGCAGTCTTCTCTATTTTCTAATTCCTTAACTCATTAAGCCCATTTCTGGTCATATTTTCCATGTGCTTCTGCATGCTCCTCTCTGATATAAAATGTGATCTGCATCCACACTCAATTCACTTTCATTATTATTTAGTGAGAACTCAAAAATTGTTTAAGATTTACTTTATAGCTCTTATGTTCTGGGCAGGGTGGTAGGCACTGCATATAAAACAATGAATAATATATAAACACTTTCCTCAAATAGTTCATAGCCAATAGAAGCCATAGGCATGTAAAGAAATAATTATTATATAAAAAGATGTGAAATAAATGAACAGTCAGAGTGAATGTCACTTCTCCTTCAGGGTGCACCATAGTGCAGAGTTGGGAACAGCCATCCAAATGGGAGAAAAAAACCTTTCACAAAAGTAGTGTTATTTATCAGCATGGATTTTCTTAGAAGTGACAGAATGTAGGGAACTCCATAGACAAAATAGGCTAGGTCGATGGGATGAAAACGCAAAGAATAATGATGTGCCCAATGAACTACATAGTTAGAAGGAGTCTGATGCAGAACTCTTGTGGGAAACTGATTTAGTGGTATAAGAACAGTCTTAGCAGGGGTATGCTTTTTGTATCAATTCTGTAGAAGAGGCAGAATCACTGAAGAATTATAATCAGGAAGGAATATTATTAATTTTAATTAATCAGCATCGCCTTGGTGATGGTGTGGATGATGATCAAAAGGGGATGAGTCTGGATAGAAGATGAGAAATCCGTCAGAGAGACAAGTATGGGAGGGAAATTTTGGTTGTTTTTTTTAAAAAATTTAATTTAATTTTACTTTACTTCTCAAAATACATTGTACTTGATTTTCAAGCCCCTTTACCCATTCCTCTTCCTGCACCATTCCCCACCCTCCCGTCGTATCTGTGCACTGGGCTTAAATAGTTCAAGGCATTTTTGTGGTTATTCTGTCTTCTTCCCCCCACCCTTTATTTGTTTGTGTGTTTATTTATTATTTTTAGCTTCCACAAATAAGTGAGAACATGTGGTATTTCTCTTTCTGTGCCTGACTTGTTTCACTTAATATAATTTTCTCTAAGTCCATCCATGTTGTTGTGAATGGTAGTATTTCATTCTTTTTTATAGCAGAGTAGTATTCCATTGTGTAGATATACCACAGTTTCTTTATCCAATCATCAAATGATGGACATTAGCACTGGTTCAAGCTCTTGGCTATTGTGTATAGTGCTGCAATAAACACTGGAGTACAGGTATCCTTTCAGCATGATGATTTCCATTCCTCTGGGTATATTCCCAGCAGTGGGATAGTTGGGTCCATATGGTAGATCTATCTGTAATTGTTTGAGGAACCTCCATATCATTTTCCATAAAGGCTGCACCATTTTGCAGCCCCACCAACAGTGAATGACAGTTCCTTTTTCTCCACAACCTCTACAGCACTTATCGTTCTCAGTCTTTTGGATGTTAGCTGTCCTGACTGGAGTGAGATAGTATCTCAGTGTGGTTTTGATTTGCATTTGCCGGATGTTGAGGGTTATTGAGCACTTTTTCGTGTGTCTGTTGGCCATTTGTATATCTTTCTTTGAGAAATGTCTCTTCAGTTCCTTTGGCCATTTTTTAATTGGGTTATTTGTTTTTTTGCTGTAAAGTTGTTTGAGTTCCTTGTATATTCTGGATATTAATCGTTTGTCAGATATATATTTAGCAAATATTTTCTCCCACTCTGTTGGTTGTTTCTTTTGCTGTGCAGAAGCTTTTTAGTTTGATATAATCCCATTTGTTTATTTTACCTTTAGTTGCCTGTACTTTTTGAGTCCTATTCATGAATTCTGTACCCACTCCTATTTCCTGGAGTGTTTCCCCTATGTTTTCTGTAAGGAGTTTTATTATTTCAGGATATATATTTAATTATTTAATCCATTTTGAGTTGATTTTGGTATATGGTGAAAGATACGGGTCTAGTTTTATTCTCCTACATATGATTATCCAATTTTCTGGGAGGAAAATTTTGAATTCTGATGTACAGCACTGAAAATGGAGGAGAGTGAATGGTTGAGAGAATATTTAGAATAGAGTGTTTGGTTGTGGAAAGATGTTAAAAAATAGAATTTAGGGATAAATTCTACATTCCTGGCTTGTATGGGTAGGGATGCTAATAAATTAAGATGGGACTGTCATTGCATGTATTATTACTCACTAAAATGTTTCTTTCTCTGTGTAAGTTTAAAATCTGGATTCATTTGTGATGATATGACTTCCTCTGAGTAATAAAACATGACCAGGAGTGTTGTGTTTCTGCACAAGGAGAAAGTTTTAAGAGCAGGCATTTGATTTATAATATTTTCTTTTCCCTCTACCATGAGACCCACAATGTTCCACATGAAGATTACTCCAGTAACTTAGATCCCAGAATTAAGAGGACATGGAACAAAGCCCTAGATGACCAACAAATTAACTTTCTTCCTCTAAGCCAGTGAGACACCAGTGTCATTTGTTAACTGTGCCATAACCTAATCTCTGACTAACAACAGAGGAATATACCATAAAAAAACAAGCTTTGGAGAGATGATTAATTCAGTTTTGGATGGGTTGAGACTAGGCCTCGAGGAATCCCTTAGAACTCACAAGACACGTTTTCATTTCAATAAACTCCCTCTTTTAAGCAATTATTCTTTATTTGGTGTTTCACTTATTAAAGGGTGTTTTTGCATAATTGTTAAGGGTGTTTTATCTAAAACCACTGTTGCCTATGTTTGAATCTCAGCTCTTTCATCTCAACCTTTTTATGCTTCATTTTTATCATCTATAAAATGAAGATGATCAAACCATCTACTTCATAGGGTTGTTGTGAAAATTAGAGTAAGGATGTATATCTGCATGTAGAAGAGTGTCTGCCTCATATTAAGTGTGGTACTTAATGTTAGTACTTTTATATGCATATTTAGATCCTCTTACAAAGCAAGTGAAAAATGCAGGTAGATATGTTTGTGAGATATTTCACTTTCCATGAAGACTGGAAGAAAAATTAATGAAGAAAAAGATTTTCAGGCTTATCTTTTGAGGAAATCTGTTCTATTGAAAGTAATTTTTATCATTTACTTTAAAGTGAAATTACCTTCTCTAAGTATAAAAAATGTGTCTTAAATTTTGATTTGCTAATTGGCCATTGTAATGAACATACCTCTGCTTTATGAGATGTGGAAGAATTATTCCAAGACTAAACAATTCTTTGAAAATGAAGTTTGATCAAAGAAACATAAAAATGTCAAATGACAAATTAAAATAAGAAATAGCCTATTGTAGCATGCTCTCAAAAAGTTATTGTAAGATATGCTTAGATTATTTCCTCCTATTGTAGGGCCTACTATGCTAAATTCTGGCATTGATGGTTGGCTTCCCATATCTCCCTGCAAAGCTGCTGGCTATGGGTTAAATGTGTCCCCCAAAAGGTTCAAAAGTTATTGTAAGATATGCTTAGATTATTTCCTCCTATTGTAGGGCCTACTATGCTAAATTTCTGGCATTGATGGTTGGCTTCCCATATCTCCCTGCAAAGCTGCTGGCTATGGGTTAAATGTGTCCCCCAAAAGGTTCATGTTTTGGAAACTTAATCCCCAGTGCAATAGTGTTAAGAGGATGGAAAATCCTATTATGGTAATTGAAAGGTGGGATTTTTGAGAGGTGATTGGATCCTGAGGACTGTGCCCATGTGAATGAATTAATCCATCGATGGTTTTATGGTGGTCATGAGCTTTATAAAGAGAACAAGTGAACACGTTGACTCTCTTGCTCAGCCACTCTCCATATGATACCCTGCGATGAAGAAGGACCTCACCAGATGTGTTCCCTGGACTTTGGATTTCCCTACTTCCAAAACTGAAGAAATAAACTTTCTTTATAAATCACCTGGTTTCAGGTATTCTGTTATAAGCAACAGCAATGGACTAATACACAGCTTGTCCCTGGAAAGTCCCACGTTCTGGTCTAGAGACAGGTTATCAAAGTCTGCTCTGCCAAGTTAGTTTGAGGTTTTCACTGCAGAGAGAGCACACAAGTTTTGGTCCTGAGATCTTCTAACTCAATCAGTGAAGTTCTTCTTTGGCTTGTTTCTAAATATATGTTACATGTGTGATGCAGTATAGCATAGTAGTTAAGAGAAACAGAGCTATGTTGACTGGGATAAAATTCCACCCCACTGTTAATTAGTTGGGGACCCTGTATTGTTTACATACATGAAATGGAGATAATAGTACAACTGCCTCTTGGATTGTGAGGATTAAATGAGTTGGTATATAAAAAGCAACAGTCTTTGTCACAACAAAAGTGTTCAAGAGTTAACTGTTGCTATTTGAAAATGGTTCCCCTGTTAAACAAAAATTAATAATAATAATAATAATAATGATAATTTATTTAAAAGTTTCAAAACCCTAGGAGGTAAGTTTCTTTCTACATTTCTCTGTCTTCCTTCCTCATAATTCAAATTTTGAACCACCAGAAAATGCTACATACATATTTTTTAATTGGTCTGTTCTAATAAACAGTCCAGTTAAATATGATAATTAAAATGATCAGGAAGAAGGCAGACTAGTGAAGATGACATTAGCAGGTAGGTGACATTTTCAGCAAGTCACAAGTCAACCCAGGAAGGTGCCACTTCCACCACTTACACGAATCCTGCTGGCAATCATCAGGGAAGTATCTACATTTCTTATCCTCCATGACTAGAGAAACAGTTCAATTAAGTCTTTATTAAGAGGCTATAATGGAGGGGGTATTCTATCAAACTTGATAATAAACAAACGTAGAAGATGCAGTCTTTGCCCTTGAAGAATATAGGCTCTTTCTTCTACCTATTCTCTCCTTCCAGTTCTTGGTGTGATTTAAGAAGGACCTGTGAGGGTGTCAGTGGCTGTGGACAATGTAGACAACATGCTTTATCCAAATGAATGGCCTGAGTATGAAGTTTAAAATAAAATCTTAAGAAATGACTAATCAGTCACACTTTCTAAACAAAAAAGAAAAATCCCTTTGTTCAATTTGAAGAAATTTTAACCGGATAAAGAAAAATAATTTTTAATTATTTTAAAGTACAATAGGGCATATAATTCTGCAATTTCTTTATTTAAAAAAAAGTAAAACCAAGCATATTATGTTTTCATTTCAATTTACATCATTGTAGTGATCTGATTAGCCTACCTTGTTACATATGTCCGTGCTGATTATAATGATTTTTAGAAGATATTTCTGAATATCAAATGTCAGAAGGTGCTAGAATTTTTTTAAGATAGTACTTGGTTTTGGTTTGTTATGACACTAGATTTTTTAAAGGCATCATTAAGCTATAAAAATAGTTTTTTACAAATATAAAGAAAAAATGCTTGAGGTATTAGTTTTCTCATCATAGAAAAGGAAAGTATACAAGGGTATTAAACTGCAGGCAATGAGAAATAGCAATAACACAAACTAGAATACACTGAGACCAAAAGGTCTCAGTAGTCAAGCAGGCTTCTTGTCCTCTAGCTTGTGTTATTATGGGAATTAGAAAGGGTGCCCTTCTAAAGGGCAAAATAAATGTTCAGAAAAATCAAACACTTTCATCAAAGAACTGAATCTAATCCATCAAATGACCGAGAACTACAGGCAGGGAACCCTTCCCTCGCTAGGCAGAAATGACACCAGAGGCCAAAGGGGCCAGATTGAACCAGAAGCTCCACAGGCCCATATGCCAGGAGGTGAGTCAGAAAAGGTGTTACATGCAAGAGGCAATAGAGACAACAATTCAAGCTGTTGTGCAGGAATAAGGCCTTGAATCCAAAAAGATGAGAAGGAGCAAAATAAGCATGCTACACTCAGACAGGGAGGAGGAGAAAAGGGTGAGCAGAGGCTGCTGTTCTCATTTATCCCAATTGATTTTGTAGAGGACCATTAGCTAGCAGTTGTTGCTTTTGTGAGCCGTAGGGACACGCACGTTGGGTGAAGTGGCCCTGCTAAATGGTCCAAGAATAGAATAAATACTTCTACAGCCTCAGGATTACCTTTCCCACATTTGGTAGGGTTAGAACTTCCATGGAATTGCAAGGTTAAGGATACAGATATTTTCTCTTGAGTCCATGCTCTTTTTTATTGCTCCCACTTGAAATACTTCTACAGCCTCAGGATTACCTTTCCCACATTTGGTAGGGTTAGAACTTCCATGGATTTGCAAGGTTAAGGATACAGATATTTTCTCTTGAGTCCATGCTCTTTTTTATTGCTCCCACTTGTTCTTTTACCATGACTTGGCTTTTATTTCACCTAGTCAACTCAGGCAATTTAGGAGAAAAGCTCAAAATCTCAGTGGCTTAAAACAAAAAGTTTGTTGGATCCTCCTTGTAATTTTGAAGCTGCAGAATAGAGTAGGAGCATCACTTTTCTTTCCAAGTCCTGTTATTAGACTTCCAAGAGATTTCAGCCAACCTAAGAACACACCAATTTTATTTGTTCACTACAAAATAGGACTGATAGAGACTGCACTCGCCATCTATTAGACAGCTAACTCATTTTCACACCTGCTACACTTAAGCCAAGTCTCTCACATCCTGGGCTCATTCGTATAGTATTTTTTTGTCTCCTCCATGTGCAAGACCTTATTCTTACATCTAGTAAATGCTATCATTTAATTAAAAAAAAAAATTTCTTGCTTACAGTGTTTGGTGAGTGGATGAGCAGGGATTGCAGATGGCTGTGTTCCATATAATCACTCAGGGATCCAGTATAGCTGAAGCTCCACCGCCCAGTAGCTACACTCTCTGAAATATTAGGTCTCTAGTTTCCCCCTGGAAGGAAAACAAACAAACAAAAAAAAAAAAAGAAAAAAGAAAAGTTTCATACATGCCTTTCTTTTACTGCTCAATCCAGAATTGGTAAATGTGACTTCAGTTCACATTTTATTGGCTATATCTAATCACATGGCCACTCAACTTCCAAAGGCCTAGGCAGTAAAGGGAACAAGTGAAATATTTGGTGAACATTATTGTCTCTACCTCAGGAGGGGGGCCTGGTGTTGCTGGCTAGAGATTACAATGAACTTCTGTGTAATAGGGTAGATGTCTGTGATGGAGTAGCTTGAAGAGGGCTGTTACTGGGCTGATAGCTTTACTCACTTTAAACGATCCCAATTAACCATTTTCCAGCTTTTAGCCAGATGTTGTTTCCTATACAGATAATTTCCCCCAATGCTTTTTTGTGATTTTTGTGCCTTTCTTTTGCACCCCAGAGCTAGTAATTCCAAGTGCCTGCTCTAAAATGTGAGGGTGAGATGCTTCTCCATATTGCTTAGCAATAGCAGAGACAGAAACTATTTTGTTTTTCAAAAAAGGCATATTGTGACAGGTGGAATTTTTGTCTACAAAATGTGTATAGATTTAAAGACACTTCTTAAATTTTTCACCTGGACATTTGCCTCACAGGTAATGGCCACTGGTCAGTGGATCTGGACAAAAGCATTTGCACCCTGATTTGAATTTGGTGCTTCAATGAGGAATAATATAAAGGTGGAAAACTGTCTTGATAAAGAGTGACTTTTGCAATATTCTTCAAATGAGTGATGGTGCCCTTAATGCCTATTGTTTATAGCCAGGTAACATGTCCCAAACCCTCTCTTGCAGAGAATCCGAGGTGGTGTTTAGGAGGTCACTAATCCAGATGGACATTCCCTTCATCACATGGGAAAATGTTCTGTCAATAAGATTAAGTTTAAGTTTGGTACCTCAGGTAAAGAGGGTCTTAGCAATGATGCTTGGGCAGCCTGTAGGATCTCACAGCAAGAATTCATTGACTTTGACTCCTGTATTCCACCAATAACATGACTTAGACACACTGAGACCCGAATGTTTTTAATTTAAATTAATTATTGTAAAAAAATGTATAGCTCAACCCACAGATTGCTTTTCCTTGTCTTCCTCTGATCCAATCATTGGTGACTGGGGGAAGAGCCAATAGCCATACGTGGTTCTAAAAAGAGCCACCAGGGCTGTGCTCATAGAGTGTCTCTTAAAAAAGGTATGGATATGGAGGCAAAATTTGTCACCACTGCCCTCAAAAATTTTCATTTCTGAAGATGATATGCAAACAAGGAATTACAGTGTGTTGTCATAGATACTATAGAAGATTTACATTTCTGTTTTCCACAGCTAAAAAGTCTCTAACTGTATAGTGAGTTTATAAAAGACTGTTCTCTATGGCTTGACCTTTAGGAACTCATTGATGAAGTCAATGCACACTTCATTATGTGTGTTTGCGTGTGTGTGTGTGTGTGAGTGATTGGGTGTCTTCAATAATTTGAAGGAAAATGGAGAATACAGTTAAAAAGCTTTCTTCAAAAATACATTAAAATTGGATAACTCCTATTTGGATTCTGAATTTTCCACTTAAATGGTGCTCTTAATTCTGGATGTAACTTTGAGTAAATTATCTAACCTTAGTATATTATCTAATGAAGGCTATTACTTCATTAAAAAATGAACAAAAAATCAAGTGTTGATGTCACACAATAACCACACATCTTTAGCTTAACTATTTAGTAGTTTTCAAAACAGGATCAAAGTAAAGTATGCTAGTGTATTACTAGACTCCAAAAGTCTTTCCAGGAATGTCTTACATCTTACTCTCACTGGCCTTGAACCCAACTCTACCCTCCCAACACACGTATGGTTACATAGATGTTCATAAAGCATATTTCCATCCATGGTAAGCTGAAAAGTGTCACCCCCTCACAGAGATATTCATCTCACATCTCTATAACCTGTGAAGACTACCTTATTTGGAAAAAGGATAATTATGCCTTAGATCTTGAGATGAGATCATCCTGGATTATTTGGGTGGGCACCAAATCCAATGACAAGTGTCCTTATAAGAGTCATACTGAGGAGAAAAACACTCAGAGGAGAAAAAGATGTGATGGTGAGGACAGATTGGAGTACTTTAGCTACAAGCAGAGAAAGTCAAGTAATGCCAATAACTACCAAAAGCTGGAAGAGGCAAGAAAGGATACTCTAGAGCCTCCAGAGGGAGCAGGGCCCTGCCCTGCTGGCACTTTGATTTTAAACTTCTGGCCTCCAGAACTGTGAGAGAATAAATTTCTGTTGTTTTATGCCACCAAGTTTGTGGGAATTTGTTACAGCAGCCACAGGAAACTAATACACCATCTTTATGAATGTGCTCAGGTAATTCCCTCTGCCTTTCCTCTGTCAATACAGATTAGAATCTCACGTATCCCCAGAGCATCTGTTTCAGTATCACTTCCTTGATTAAAGGCTTTTGTTTCTTCCCACCCCCAACAATTAGGATTAATCTCATCTTCCTCTTTCTCTCATTGCATTTTATTTATATGTTTGTTAAAACACTTTTAATATCTCACTGTTTACCTTTCTATCCTGCCTCAGTGCCTAAATTGGGTTACTGGAAATAGAGTCATCATTGCATAAATATTTCCTGTGTAATTATGGAACTGTGACTTATTAATGCTAGAATAGGGCCACCCTTGGAGGAACAGCATATCATGCCAGTGCTTCACCTCCTAAACATTTGGGTACCTACTAGGAAGTCCATTTACAGATTCTGTGTCTTAAAACTAGTGAATGGTTAGCTTGATGGAATCAGAGTGACAGGAAAAAAGAGAAGGTTAAAACAACTTTCCATAGTAAAGTTACATTAATATCTCACTAATTAACCACATGTCTCTTAAAGCACAACGGCCACATTATTTTTGTTTATTTACATACTACTTGGTTCATTAAAAAGGGGTGTGTGAGAAAATATGAGAAATATGTTTCTGTAGCAGAGTATGACTCACCAGAGTAAATCATTCAATGGCATATCCTTTCCCACCTTTCAGTCAATTTTGAGACAATTCTCTCACATACTGAGTATATGGGATGTTAGACTGATTTTAGATGCAAAAATCCATGTTTTGTAATGCTACAAAGAAAGCACAGACAGTGCTCCTTTTACATGTGAGAAAACTGAGGCTGTACACAATCACATACTTGTTGAGAGCAAGTCACGTTGCCTCTCTGAAACTGGATTTCACCATCTGGGAAATGGAGGGGTCAATGCACGTACTTAGTGTGATGGTTAATCCTAGGTGTCAACATGACTAGATTGAGTGATATATAGAAACCTGGTAAAGCATTATTTTGGGGTGTTTCTAGGAGGGTGTTTCCAGAAGATGTTAGCATATAAGCCTGAGTGGACTGGGTGGGAAAGATCCACTGCAGCCCACCACCCCAGCCCCCAAGAGAACAAAGCAGAGGAAAAAGTGAATCTCTCACTCTATTTCTGCTGGAGCTGGGATACATTCTTCTTCTCTCCTGTTGTGGACATCAGAACTTGAGATTCTTCAGTCTTTGGATTCCGGACTTACACCAGAGGGACCTACAGGCTCTCAGGCCTTTGGTGTAGGACTGAGAACCACACCATCAGCTTCCCTGGTTCTGAGGTTTTCCACCTTTGACTGAGCCACGCTACCAGCATCCAGTTTGCAGACAACCTATCACGAGACTTCTCAGGCTTCATAATCATGTGAGCCAATTTCCCTAATAAATCCCCTTTCATATATTTACACACATATCCTATTGGTTCTCTCTGGAGAACCCTGACTAATACAGAGTCTGCCCACCTGAAGTTCTTTTTTTAAAAATACTTCCCATCACCATGCCATGCTTGTCCTCGGAGGCTCCATCCCCCTGACCACGTCTGAGTAAACCAGGAGTGAGCCATTACTGGACTGCCCAAATGTGAATTTTTTTTGGGGGGGTGGGGGACCGGTAAGGGGGTCACAACCCTTGGTGTGGTGTTGCCCGCACCACGCTCAGCCAGTGAGCGCACCAGCCATCCCTACATAGGATCCGAACCTGCGGCCTCGGCACTACCAGCGCCACTGCGCTCCCAGCACTGCACTCTCCTGAGTGAGCCAAGGGGTCGACCCAGTGAATTGTAATCATGTGGAAATCCCTCACTGTATAATTCTGCTTTAGCAGAGTTCCTAGTGCCTAGAACTGTACCCATGTTTCACGGCATGTCATTTATTGTATGCTTGTGCTTAAGTATCTCCTTTAAAAATCCTTCTTTAAAATGGTGCCTAATTGTCTTTTTCCAAAGAGGAAAATGATGTTTATAGCTTCAGCTTTAGGAATTCCATTAAAAAAAAAAAAAAGATTAAAGTACTTTGGAAAGAAGAAAGCTTCTTTCCTTTAAGAAATAACACACTTGAAACAAACATTAAAAATATATTTAATTCCCACAAGAAACTTTTGAGAAAAACATAAGCAAATGAAAGAGTGCATTGAAAGGGGAAATTGTGTTTCAGTTTAGTGCTCTAGTTTCTTTCTGAATGCTGCAACATATATTTTGGAAAAGCATAACAATCAAGAAAGAAGAGCAGATACAGGAGCAGGGATGATGACATAAATTGGCTGACTTGATTCACACAGAGCAGATGCTGTTTAAGATGTACCCAAATGCTGACCCCAGATGGATGCCATCAGGGAGTGGAGTTAGGGCTCCCTAGGAAGATATTCTTCATTCCCTCGCCTAAAACACAGAAATAAGACCCCTGAAATGATACAGGCTGCCATCATGGGGAAACTATGAGCTTGGATAACTTCCTAATTATTTTATTGTTTGGCAAAATGTAGTGAATGATACTCTGCAAAGACCTGTTTCAGGTTCTGTAGCAGTAAGAAAGATGAGTTATATTGAATTGTATAAGGGTGGGAGAGGAAGAAAGAGAGAAGGAAGGTGGAGAGGAGAGAAGTCAATGGAGGTCAAAGTGAGGTACGTAGTATGAGTTTGAATCCAGTATAGACCAGGAAGCTTGAGATTTCAAATTAAGAGAGTAATGTGAGAGGGGCAGTCTCTAAATAATGTTTCTAGAAACTCATTCTGATCCCCATTCTAGAATCAGGAGAAGAAGAATATTTTTTAAACTTCCCCAAATATATAACAGGATTGCCCCACCTTAGAGGGGATCACTAAGATAATACCTTGGCGTTTGTTCAACACTCCGAAGTCAAAGAATGCACAGAAGGTAGGAAGGCTAATATTCTTACAGTGCATATCCTCTGGTGACACTTTTAATCTGTTATCTCATTTAACCTTTAAAACAACTCCATCGGATTTATATCATTATCTCTATTTAAAGAATGAGAAATTGGAGACACAGAATGATTAAATAACTTAACCAGGGTCCCAATGTTGGTCAGTAGTAGAGCCGAGATTCCACATTCTTTCTATCCCTGTTATGAAAATTCCTAAAAAAGAGATGTAGTATCACAATTTGTTGCTTTTAATCAAGGTTTATGGTTAATGTGTCCCAGGTAACTCTAGTTTCACTATCCATTGTGCAGTGTCCCTTTGAACATGCCTCTGCTGGGGGCAGCCTAGAGCCTCAGATGTGTAGGTAGTAGTTTCTGTTAATCAGTGTTCCTAAGTGCCTCGTTTCATTCATTTATTTAACACATATTTAGTGAGCTCCTGCTGTATGCTAGGTAAACATTCAGGTGCCTTAGGCATATACGTCTATGCACAAAACTAACAAAATTCTGTGTCCTTGAGGAGCTTACATTTTATTTGGAGAGAGATGGAAAGTAAATAGAAAATTCAATAAAGAAGTAAAGTATATAGCATGTTAATGCTATGGGAAAATGACCAAAGAAATCCAAGCAGGATAAGGGGGAATCTGGGGTACAGGAGTGAGGATGGGGAGCATGGTAATTGGGTGGCCAGATAGGTTTTATTGAGAAGGTGAAATCGGAGCAAAAACCTGAAACAAGTGGGGGATTTGATGAAGCTGGAGTCAGAGTGAAAGGCTCCACTAGAACAAACACTGTAAAGCAAAAGAGTCCAGGTTCTTTGAATTTTAAGGAAACCGGTATAGCTGGTGCAGAGTGAGTGAAGCAGAGAATAGGGAATGATAATGTAAAATGGGATGGGGGAAGGACAGATCACTGAAGTCCTTTCAGGTCATTGCCTAGAGACTTGTATTCTGAGTTAAATGGGGAGATGATGCAGGATTTTTAGAAAAGATGTGGTATGACTTATTTTTAAAAGATTATTCTGTCTACTGCACCAACAAAATATGTAGGAGAGTAGTGGGCTAGAGCTGAGGTAGGAAGACCCATTAGTTGACTCTTGCAATGAAAAGTGAGGGATGTTAGTGCCCCAGACCAGGGTGGGAGCAGTAGAACAAGAAGGAACTAGTCAGATTCTGGATATTATGTAGAAGTAAATAGGATTTGAGATAGATTTTATATACAGATTCGAGAGAAAAAGAGGATGTGAAAATGACTCTAGGTTTTTCTGGCTTGAACAACTGGAAGAATGAAATTGTCATTAAATAAAAGGAAAAGGCTGCAGATACATGAGTGGCAGGAAAGATCACAAATTGTTTTTAGGCAGATTGAGTTGGACATACTTATCAGACATCTGTATAAGTTGTCTTGTTGCTCTATAACAAATTACCACAAATTTAGCAATTTAAAATACCCAATTATTAGCTCACTCCTCTCTAGGTGGGAAGTCCAGGTGGGCCTGGCTGGGTTATCAGCTTAGAGTTTCACAGTGCCAAAATCAAGGTCTCATACAAACTGGGCTCTTATCTGTAGGCTCTGAGAAAGAATCCTTTTCCAGGTTCCTTCAGGTTGCTGGCAAAATTCAGTTTCGTGTGGTTGTAGGCTGTGGTCTCTATGTCCTTGCTGGTTGTTAACAGAGGGGTGACTTTCTGGTCATTCTTTATGGTCCTTTCATCTTCAAAGATAGTAATGTTCTGCCAAATCCTTCTCATTTCGAGAGTAACACTAGGGGTGGGAGAAAATGAAGAATTGTGAAGGTCACCAGAGCCAACTTAAAATTCTCACTGTTATTACCTCCAAGTGTAGGTGTGGAATAAGCAGTTGGACATACGAGGGAACTTCAAAAAGTTCATGGAAAGATTTGTATTATCTTTTAATTCTATTCTTCCACGAACTTTTTGCAGTACCCTCATTTGAGTCTGGTGTCAGCTAGATCTGAGAGTCAGTTTCTGAAGTCTTGATGTCTGTCTTTGCTGCATCCACCTTAAGAAGCTGGGAGCAAGTTGCTCAATGACTCTCAGCCAGAGGCACAGATGGAGCTATTGACACAAGGTCAGATGTTTCCGTTCTGCAAATTACCTAACAGAAGAATTTCAGTGACTCATTTCATCAGGTGGTTCTGATTGGAATGTCATGCTTGCAGTGATAAGGACTTTTCTTCCTAGAATGTTTGGTTGCCATTATTTATAAGAAATCTACTTCGACCTCAATGGCAGGCTGTGGCTGCTCCCTACATCATTCATATTTTCAATCCTAAATGATGCCTACTATTCTCGCCAACTTTAAATAGGTTTGTGCCAAAGAAAAATTACATTCAATAGTTTTTTTATTCAACAAAGTGGTTATCTGATCTAGTGCTAAAATTCAGCATCCACAGAAGCAGAACCCAGGCTGCTCAGTGAGAGATATATTGAGTATGTCTTCTGGATGGAATAGTAAGTAGTTAGGAAGAAAGCACTTGGAGTTATATCACTCATCATCTGGTGAATTAATTAACCTGAGGCTTGACTAATGGGAAGCTATTTTGCTGTTAAGGATGATTAATTAACAAATTCTTCTACTTAGGAATTAGTGCTTATATATGCACATATGCATCTATATATATTAATCTTCCAATGTGTGTGTATAAATTGTACCGTTGAGTACAATTATTTAAAATATTATTTTCAGATTGTTTTAAAATAGTTTAAATGATTTAAAATAAAAGCAAAGAAATTGCCTCTTCCTGGAAGTTTCACAGGCTAATGTATAGTCCCCATGGTCATGTTAAATTGACATCCAACAGAAAAGGAAATGAAGCCAGGTGACTCTTTTCTTGTCAAGATCATTAGACTTAATGCTAGAGGACACAGGACAAGTGAACTGTAGAAGTTCTTGTGAGCCCTGCTTTTGTCATGTGGCATACTCTCCATCTAAGCAATGGGAATGAGGTGGGTGGGGTTGGGAAGGGGGAGGATATTGTGAACAGCTGCCAGATCATTTCTGATATGTTTAGTTTGAACTAGGGAAGAAAGAAGAAATAATGAAAGTCTTGTGCTTTTGGAAGAATAAATATTGTTGAATCAGATGTTAAGATTAACTTTAACAAATTTACTAGCATCCAGAAATCCAAAGGAAGGAAATTGCTTAGATGATAGTGAATCTGAAACTTGTGGTCAAGGATGGCAGATTATTTGGCCTGAAGGTGATTTTAGGCGTGAGACTAAAGGGGGCAAAGCAGCTATTTCCTAGTATTTGAAGAACTGTCCTAATGAAGAAAGATAATATTTGTTCAGCATCATCTTAAACAATAGGACCAGAATGAATGGTTGGAAATTAAAAGTATCTAAAGCATTTGAGATCAATGCAAGAATGGTCTTTCTAAAAGAATCAGAATTATATAACTGAAAGTATTAAAACAAAAGCTAGGACACCACTGGTAAGGAATGTTTGCCTTTTGTGCTTTGTAAACTAAATGGTCTTTCTGAAAAAAAGAATCAGAATTATACAACTGAAAGTATTTAAAACAAAAGCTAGGACAGCACCGGTAAGGAATGTTTGCCTTTTGTGCTTTGTAAACTAAGTGATCTTTTAGCCTGATCTGACTCTGAGATTCTATGAGCCTACAAAATAAAATGGTTTGTTATGTACTTGATCTCATTACGTCTGATACTTAATGCCCCTAAAGAAGTACGCGTCACTGTTTTAGCAGATAAAAGTTACTAAAGTTATTTTGAAGATCTATAATCTATCATGAAATCCCATGCCAGAAATTGCTAGTTTTCCCCAAAACCTTTCTCTTTTTTTCTCAAATGAATGGAATCCCAGAATTTTATCTGGTCACATGGCTACCCAGAATAAAGACTTCACCTTGTGGCTTCTGTAACAAAAATATGGCCAACAGATTATAAGCAAAAGTGACATGTGGCAATTTCCTAAATCTTTCTGAGAGATAGCTGCTTACGCCTCTGTCATTTTGTTTTTCTTCACCTTGTCCTTCTTCCTGCTGACATCATGTCTGCAGATGGAGAGAGCTTCTCGGATCCTGAGTAGTCTTGGAAATGGAGACTATCCCTGATGAATAAACAAGACAGAAAGAGCCCGAATCTCTCACAGCTCAACTGCCTGTATCCAGACTTCTTCATGAGAGAAAAAAATAATTTTTTATAATGCTGTCTTTTTGTTTGTGATACTTACAACTTAAATATAGCTGTATGACAGATCTACAGCTATGCGTACTGCAATTCCTAATTGATAATAGGAATTAGTCATAGAAGGTAAAGGCATTGCAAAAGCAATCAGTTTACATTTCTTAAATACTTTTAATTTGTTTTAAATTTACACTATTCTCTTGCTCATAAATGATCTGAAAACTGTTATTTAGTTGCCTTTTTCAACAAAGTTAGCTGTGTAACAGTTGTATATGGCATCTTCAACATTCGTGTCACAGAGATACTTTTCCTTGGGAGATCTACCATTTAACTAGAAATGGAACCAATATTATAGCATCTCAGGAGTCTCAAGAACACTCAGGGGAAGGTCACTAGCAGATTCAACCATATATATTAATACATACTCTACAAACATCCTCACGGGACTCTGCAACTCTGTGATTTAGTGACTGTGCTATTTGATTAGAAAGTCTATGTAGATTTTATATCTATGGCAAAGAATATTCCATGTTAGAATGAGTTTATTATATAAAAAGTAAATTTCTTTAATAAACATCCTATTGATAATCTACTATAGATATGAAATATTTTGTGTAATTGATGTAGCATAGCCAATAGACCATGTCAAGCTTTCCAGTACTGTCCTTTAAATGAACTTTACATAAGCCCGAGAAAATATCTAAGAGAAAGAAAAAGTGTATTTTATAGGTTCAGGCATGTTTGACTAGATTCCAAGCCTTATTCTCTAGAAAATCACTAGGACATCTCTCCAGGATCCATATTCTGCCTCTTTACAGAGAAGTCAGGTAATCATTTGCAACTAATGCTAACTATGTCTTTAACATGGGCCTGAAATTATTTTTTCACACGAATTCTCCAAATACATTAAATTTCATCCATTTAAAATGTTTTAAACTTGACTCTAATTTTATTTTATCAGTATGTTTATAAAGATAATGGTCTAAGTGCTAAATAGGCAACCCGAAGTCTTAAAGCTTTTCCTTCCAAGACAGTTGTTGAACACTGCAGTAGGGGTGCATTTCAGAGGACACAGAGGAGATGTGTTTATCAAAATATATGTGTCAAGGTCCTACATATGACTTATTAAATCAAAGCTCCAGAGTGGTATACTAACACATTTGCCCAGATGTTTCTAACGGACCTATAACACTTAGAACCACCCTTCCAAACAAGCTTTTATGGAGCAAAATATTAAGCTGCCTATCTCAGTTGAAGCTTTTATATTGTAAAGTAAAACCACAACCAACCATTACCTTAAAATAAGACATAAAAGACTCCACTAGATTTTTTCAATGAAAATTGAACAATAACAGAAATGCAATGCAATATTAGGAGCTCATTTGAAAGTTCAACAAATGCAGCTTGCTCTGATCTCTTTACTGATTTAGTCCTACCTTCTTATCTCCTGTAACTTCAGTCTAGTAGGATGAGAACTGACGTGCAGCCCAGTGATACTCAGGTGCTGCAGGGTCTTAAATCATCAGAAGCATTCAGAGATGTTCACTTTGTAGAAATCACTAGCAAAGGAAAAAAGGAATGAAAATTTATCTAAATATTTCTCAATAACAGCGAAAACAAGTGATTTTTTTTCTTTTAGTTAAGTAGATGTTTCAAATAAGCAGAGTTAATTTTTCAAACCTAGTATAATTGAAATATTTATGCTATACATTACCAATTTGACCTGGTACATATGTAACCATACTTATTTGACCTTGGAAATAAAATTAATATATATCGTATATTGCCTTCTGCAAAAATAAGAGATGTTTCTCTTATTTAGCATGTAACATGATTTGTATTTGAAATAGACTGAACTAGAAAGGATGTATCCAATACCCCCTTGCTTCTATTTAAAACTCTTGGTAAAGAAAAAGAATTAAAGCATGTTTATAATATGGCGTTGAAACATCCAGATCAGTATTTTGGCTTGCATAGTTAAAATAGAGTGTTGGAGAGTTAAGGAGTAATAACACAGTAATTAATCACAACTATTTATGTATGAATGTATTAATTGATTTGTGGTCTTTGAAGAGTTACCATGCTAATGCTATGGCTAATTTACCAGTCTCTCCTTGATTAAATCCCAGCTAAAATTTTATTCTGATGGTTTGTCAATGAAGTATATGATAAAACATATTAACAATAGCGCAGCCTGTAGTTAGAAGAGACTAATCATTGCCACTAATTATTGTTAATAAAAGGGAAAGTAGTTGGAGAGTCCTACAGCTAAGTTTGTCCTGATAATTTTCTCTGTTTTTTTGAGTAATGGGGGGACACTAAGAATTTTTTGGACAAGGAAGATTTTTACTGATAAACATATGCATCACTGAGCTCCTCCCAGCACTCAAGTCTGGCAAATCTACCACTTCTTTGGCCTAATGTTGGGTGTTCTGGGAGATGAGTGATTCTCTGGGGGTGAATTATAGTAGAGGAAATAGGAGGCTTTCTCTGAAGCGTAAGAATATAAATAGAATATTCTGCATTACTGTTGAAGGAGAGTACACTGGTAATAAGTGTTCTGTGGTCATCTTGTGAGCTTCAGTCAAGGAGAGCATTTGTTCTGGCTCTACTTAGAGAAATGACGGCTAGAAGAGTCAATGTCTTTTGATCAAACAAGCAAAGGATACTTCAGAGTTTCCCAGCCTTGGCACTACTGGCATTTTTTTTTTTTTTTTTTTTTTTTTCCAGATAATTCTGTGTTACGAGAACTGTCCTGTGCTTTATAGGATGTTTAGCAGCCTTCCTAGCCTTACACACCGTATACGAGGGTACTTCAAAATGTTCCTGAAAAAATCGAATGAAAAGTTAATGCGAATCTTTTCATGAACTTTTTGAAGACTCCTCATACGTTGGTACCACCATCCCGCTACACCCCCTGTTGTGACAACCAAAAACTGTCTCCAGGCATTGCCAGATGTCCCCTTGCGGGTGTAAAATTGCTCCCTCCCCCACCCCCACCCATGAGAATTATCTAGTCACCTAATGACCAAACTTACAGAATTTTAAGAAAAGGGCTTGGCTCAGTTTTCAACCACATCTAATGAAGTGAGTGTGTTATCAGTGAGATTAAAAACAGTAACAACATATTGATACAAAATTCAAAAAAAATTTTTTTTCTTTTTAAAATTAAAACATAGTTAATTGTACATATCTGTGGAGTATAGCATTGAATATCAATACTTGTGCCCAATATGTGATGCTCAAATCAGGATAATTAATATATTCAGCATTATACAATATAATCATTTTTCGTGGCCCTTCTCCGATTCCTCTCTTACTCAGCTCCTGCTCCCCCTTTCCCACCTCTGGTAACCTCAGTTCAGTTCTCTCCTTTTGATAGTTCAGCATATTATTGTGATTGTTGTATTTTGCATCCTGATGACGGGACTTTGTCTTATTATTCTTAAAATATCTAGCACTTTGCATGGTTCAATGTATGAGGTTATTAAACATCTGTTTGATTAATGAATGTTGACACTAAATCTTAAAATTTACTTGAAATTAGTCTCTTCCCATTTATTCCTACTGTTTTACTTTTCGAAGTTTTCTTTCTTAAAATATTGTTATATTTCTAAACGGTTTTTCTTGCTTCAATTTCATTTCCCACCATAATACAGCCAAAGGTTTTTTTGTTTTGTTTTGTTTTAAAACTCATTTTGGATCATGTAATTTCCCTGATTTAAACCCTTTATTGACCTCCTATCATCTAGTGTAAAGCCTCAGATCACTGACAGTTTATGTATTTAAAATTTTTAATCTAGCCCCTGCCTACCATTGCTCCCTCATCTCCTGCTACTTTTCCACATGCTTCATATCCCAGCCATACTGTCTTTCTGGCAGTTCTTGGAAGGAGACAGCCTTTCTTTCTTCTCTGTGGCCATGCTCATGCTATTCCCTTACCCTGGAAGAAGCCTCTGCCTCTTGCCTGACTTGACCTTGTCTTAAAATATACACTCACCATTTAATAGTTAGTCAAAAGGCCACCTTCCCTTCTGTGAAAGCCCTAGTTGAACCAACTATTTCTCCACTCCTTCATTGCACTTTGTTTTAATATTTTACATCTTTTATACTCTTCCTCTGCAGTCTCCCTAACCATTCTTTATGGCCTGTATCAGAGCATTTATTATGTTTATGGTGACTGTCTGTAAATCAGGTTCTCATGTTTTCCTTTGAGAACGAGTAGGTGATGGGGAAGTTTACTCTGATTGCCTCTCTCAGTGGACCTTTGCTGGTAGTTTCCCTGAAAACTTACAGTCCTCCCTGATGCTTCCAAAAACCAATGGGAGATTCCAAGTCACAGTTACCCCAACCCCCTCCAACTCTCTTATCTGCCCATCCCCTCTTGAGCCCCAGATCATCTGGTTTCCCCAGACCCAGGCACCGGACTCTGGCAAATGGAAGCAGAGTAACAAAATCTGAGGCCATACATGGTTCAAATCCTGGCTCTCTTGAGCCCCAGATCATCTGGTTTCCCCAGACCCAGGCACCAGACTCTGGCAAATGGAAGCAGAGTAACAAAATCTGAGGCCATACATGGTTCAAATCCTGGCTATGCCATTTACTTACTATGTGAAATTGGACAAGTAATCATCTGTAAAGCATGAATAATAACAGACTCATCTCACAAGGCTGTTGTAAAGATGAAATACCTAAAGTATCTAAAGCACTGAAACAAAACCTGGCACATATTGTTCATGCTATTATCATTTGCTATTGTTTTATATAAAGATGTTACTGATGAGCAAGCTGGCACAGAAGAGTTAAGAGTGCAGAGATAATAGTTTAGTAGAGGGCATGGTATAGTCATTAGCAAAGGCTTGGAACTGAGCTATTTGAGTTCAAAATACAGTTCTATGACTATGCATAAGTGACTTAAGCTCTCTGTGCCTCAGTTTATGATGTACTAAATGGATGTCATAATTATTCCTACTTATTGTATTGTATGGATTAAATTAATTAATGCATATGAAGTGCTCAGAACTTGTGATAAGGTAAACTTAGGTGGGAAGACATTCTGCACTTATACCCATACAGAGATATATCTCATGTGGACTGTCCCTCCACTTAATATTTCATGTTTCTGTTTGGTTCCCCCAACCATTTCCACAGGAGGAGGTTTCCTCTCCTCTCTTCTGGTACGTAGAAAGCTTGAGGAGAACTTTAGCTTCAGCCAGATGAGTTCTAGAAGAGAATGGCTTTCCCCCCAAGAGCAACATTATTTGATTTTTCCAATTCCATTTTAATTTCTCCACCAGATAGAGCTATGGCCTGGCATTGGTAAACCAGTGTTTACCAAGAAGGAAACAAACCTTGAAAATCTAAATATAAAATTTCCTTAGAGTCAACCTGGTCAACTGTATCCCATATTCAGGAAAAGAGTGCTTTTCCTATTAACCTTGTTCTGGTCAGGACCTTCAGAAATGTTTAACATCCCTACCAACATTCTTTTGTATATTTAAACCCACTTGACATTTTCCTGTTCTATCTAAGGCTCATGTCATTAAAAAAACAAACAACAACAACAACAACAAAAAACACCTCACTAATTATGATAGGTTGTCTTCTTTTTTTCAAGAGGAATGGAGTCACTGGACAGTCAATGAATTTGATTCTAGAGTCTTCCTCAGAAGGTGGTGGTGAGGTAATTGGCAAACTCATTCGACCAATTTCTGTTTACATGTGTTCAAAGAGAGAGGAGGAGATCAGGTAAACATGATTAAAAGAGACTGGCAAAGAAAAAATCGAATTCTGAGTTAAAGATAAAATTACCATCTTAAAGTATGCAGAGATATAGAATTTTAAATTCCCTATTTATAAAATAGGCATGATGTAAACTTTTCCCACCCCCCCCCAGCAGTTTTCAATTTAAAAGTTGAGTATAGGTGATCATCGTTTCTAAACTAAGGCACAATATGAGAGTTTGTGTCTCATTAATACCTTTGACAAACGTAGTTTCCTTTATGTAAAAGCAAATTTTAAAAACTATTTTCAAAGATAATACATAGCTTATCTTAACAGGATAACTTACTCTTTTAAAAGTACCTCTTTAAAGAACATGATCTGAAAAGGGAAATTTATCCCATTTCTAAAGTGATAACATCATAAAATTGTTGGTTATCGTAATATAGTAATTGATTACTTTAAAGTACATGAATGCATAATTCATGCATTGTGGCTCACTGACTAAGGGAATAAGGTACCATATGGATAATATTAATCTACATGTAGCTAGATTTAAAATATTGGCCAGAATGTTTTGATCATGCTTATTCACTTCAGGTAGTAGAGACCAAATTACTTTTATTTGATATGCCCTCACCCACCTTCTTTCATCCAGGGGCAGTGTCAGGTAGTTAATCGTTAGTTGTAACCACGCCTTGTGACTGGTAATGTTTTCATAAACATAGTTGCAAAAGACTGAGAGACTTAGGGAGCTTTTTGTATTTCCATGGTAATGTACACAAACAAATAAAAAATATGCTTCCCTGAATGTGTGATTAACACAGCCTTGACAGAGTCTGTGCTGGTATTTCCAAAAGTTTGCTGATGACATTCCTGGTGGGTTCATTAGGGTGATGC
>NW_007732542.1:0-23355 GCF_000696425.1 Galeopterus variegatus | reverse complement strand
TTTTCATAAACATAGTTGCAAAAGACTGAGAGACTTAGGGAGCTTTTTGTATTTCCATGGTAATGTACACAAACAAATAAAAAATATGCTTCCCTGAATGTGTGATTAACACAGCCTTGACAGAGTCTGTGCTGGTATTTCCAAAAGCTTGCTGATGACATTCCTGGTGGGTTCATTAGGGTGATGCAGAAATGCCAAAATAAACTAACTTTAATACAGAAGAGAACTGTAACTACTAAGAACTTGCCCTTCCTGTTTTATTGTTGGGGAGAAAAATTATATACTTACTTGTTCAGCTAATAAATATTTCAGACCCATTTATGAATAATGAGTGCAGATGCAATCCCATTTGAATGTCACAAGGTGAAGTATAGGAAAAATAAAATACATTTTAAGTTCTGAGTCTTTCCGTTACTACATTGCTGGAATCCTCGTCTAGCCACACAATAGATTAACTACCCTCTGTGCATACAATACTTCGCTCAGCCCTTAATATTCTGAAGCTGGACTGAAGCAGTCGTTATCTGTGGCGATTCCTGGGTGATTTTCAAGCCCAGCTCTACCCACCCAAGTGGCAGTGACACCGGCTTTCACTGAAGCCTTATTACTCTTAAAAGAGCAATTTGGTTGGTTGCACAGCTGTTAGGATCACACAGGCAGCCTGAAAGCTGTCAGTACAACTGCTTTTCATCTTTTTCACACAATCCTGACATCTTTTTTCTGCTGGACACAGACATTATTGTTTTTTATCATTTTTTCAATCAAGCTCACTCAGAACGCTGAGGAATATATTCCCATTGAAAGCAAAGTGAAGAACAGAATTATTTTACAGCTCCCGGAGTACAGCAGTGCTGACTGCGTCCTGAGGAGGAGCCGGATCCGGGAGAAATGTAGCTTGGCTCAGGGCTGCACCAGGGAGCTGCTACTTCAGCTGTTGAAGATGGCAAAACAACACCTACTTCAGGTTTTTCAATGATTAATGGTATTTTCATAACCGGGAGGGAAGAGGATGTGAGAAATTTTGTGAAATTAACTTGTGGAAATGTTATCATCAGAGAAAGTGGGGAAAATTATTAGGCTTGAACTTCTCCTCATTTTGATGCTCATCTTCTCTGGACCAACTCTGAGCAAGCTGACCCGGACCCCCTGGAAAGGAAAACCTTGGAAGGGGGGTAAGTGATGAAAGTTTTGTGTTAAAATCTAAATGGAGTCAGAGAGGCTAGTTAATGGTAACTTAGGGACAGCTCTTAGGGTAGAGGAGCTGCTTCTGTTTGAAATCAGGTTTTTATTTCAGGAAAGGAATCTGTGTTGTAGGTGGCCAGAAAGAAGAGTTTTTCTCTCATATTGATATAAATATATTTTTGCAATTTTTGGTTTTTCTAGGCTTTCAAAGCATTACAATGATTGTTTCCAGCAGGGAGAGTCTAGGACCAGATGCATGTTGCTTTAGTGTAAGGATATGTGTGTTATCCTTGGGAAGCTGCTTTATTTTAAAAAGAAATGGGTTCTGAGTATGTTAGATCCCTGAATTGTTGGCACATTTTGTGAAGTGATCAGAGGGATGTCTGAGACAGCACATGTTATGAAATGCAGTGCCACTAACACTAATTTTCTGGCTGACTCTATCGGTGTTGATGTGTTAATAAAGATAAATTGTGTTAACTTTATTGAAAAAAAAAATCTGCTGAACAAGAAATAGGCTTTCAGTGTTTGGAGTGTTGTAATCCATTTTCTTCTGCTGTTGAAAAATTATGTGATGGGGAGAGAATTTTTGAGACTTTGATCCTATCTTTTTGTAAAGTTCAGTTGATTCTGTTTCCCCTGAATGCCATTTGTTTCTACAAAACACAGGTTATCAAGGTATGTGTTCTGTGAATTCTGTAAGACAAAATGATGGTGCAGAAATATCCCATGAGAGACTTTCCGGACAGTGTACATTTTGGAAGAAATCTTGATGGGAGATATCTGAGGATTTTTCTTTGCAGACGTGTTCTTTTTACCTTAAGATTTTATCTGAGCTCTAGAAATTTTTTTCTGGGTCTCCACCCTCACCCCCTCATCAGTTTTGCTTTACTGTCAGTGTTATGATCTGAGGTTAAAGAGAAGCATGAACATTAACAAGAAGTTTTAATAATTTATCACTGCAGCTCAGCAGGATTTTCTAAATACTCCAGTCCCTTCAGTTTGGTCTTTTGTTGCATTAAAGACATTACAGATCTTCTACCTACTGGACCTTCAAGGAAAAAGTTCCAACAGACACTTAGCTTAGATAATTGGTGCAGATATCCACCCAGAGGGATGGTGCTGCAAATTATCTTTGGTTCTTGCAAATTTTATCACCACATTACTCTATTTCCTAGTGTTATCAATGATTTTTTTTTTCTTGCAAACTACAAGCTGTTATTTATGTTAGCCTGCATGTTAGATGGCAGCTTTTTGGTGGCTTGGGATCTAGAAATGCACGGTCTTACCGACTTTAGGGGATGTCAGGAGTGGTAACTTGTAATTCTTGCATATATTTTTCAAAGACAGTCAGCACTTATAACATGTCAAAGTTTAATTTCCTGTGTTAAACCTTAGCAGTAGACTGTGGGGCTCTAGATACCCAGTGAGAAAGTTAGATAGCTGCAAGATTTCAGAAATGTTGTTAACATAGTGAGAAATGTTTATTTCAAAATGCTTGAATGAATGTTTCTAGCCGTTTATTCATTCCGCACAGCTTTAAATACAGATGCATTGGATTTCATTTGTAAATCAGGTCTGAAATGTTTCATCTCTGAACATATGACTACTTTTTCCAATGTGCTCTAACTAGCTCAGCTAGAAATTTGCTAGCTCTGCTGTATGATGATGATATGACTCAGTCAAGTTCAGGAACAGGCAATCATAGCAACATATTTCATTTATTGTTAAAAGTGTTTTGTTTACTTGGGAAAGGTCAGGCAAGTTACTGGAAAACTTTGAATGTGACTGTACTTTAAAACTATTTCCTTTTTAGTGCCTCTCTTTGTCACTGAAGATGCAGTGCATAAATATTTCCTACAGATTCTGAGTTCCTGCAATGTAACCTTGCCTTGATATGCATATGTACACGTTGTAAATATTTATTTATTCATGAGCTTGGCTATTGATGGTGGTGTGTTATCTTTCAGTAGGCTGTAAAATTCTATTACTTTTCTTTTGGCATAATTTCTATTACTTTTCTTTTGGCATAAAATTTATTTTTACAATATTTTCAACATCACTTTTCAGAAAGTAGGGGTCATTATCTATTATTTTATAAATACCTAGCAGAAGTGTTGTACATATGGGGTGAGGTAGGAAGAGAATCAGTGGTCTAAAATTAAACACTATGAGAAGAAGCAAAGAGGCCCAAGGTTCAAAACATAAAGACTTTTTTTGGTTTGCTTCATATCAATACTAATTCAAGCATATCTGCTTACAGAACAATCTTTAAAATTGATGCGTATTTCTAAAAATCATGGAAAAAGTAACAATAGCAGCACAACAGAGTTTTCTTCTAAAGTGATTTTTTTTTCTTTTGCCCCGACATTGCCTATGCATTTTTCTTAATCTGATTGAGCAGCCGTCAACCTCCGTATGGCAACCTGCCCATAATGACAATTTCCATTTTTGTCGTATTAACAGGAGCCACCATTCTGAAAGAAGAGGTTATTGGGGCAGGTCCAGGAAGTGGTGGCATCATGGACAAGTATATAGCTGTGGCCTGTGAGGCGTGATAAAAACAGCACGTGGCCAGGCAGCACAAAACAGATGTCTGTAAGCTGACTTATTAGAATATTTGGAAACAATGCTGATTACTGTTGGCTACCAAGGGATTTTTAAGCTCATCAATGAGTATCATTCTCAAATATAGGTTAGTAGGCCAGCAAGTTTTCCCTCAGGCACATTCTTTTCTATTTAATCACAATATATAAACTCCTTAAGGGAAGGCAGATGTCCCATCTGATTAGTTCAGAGCATAACATAAGTTATCATAAGAGTTTGCATTCATGATAAACTAACTAGAAATCCTAACTACATTGCTGACATCATCTTCATTAGGATTAAAGAACCTAATCATTTTACATTCAATTACCTTCACTGGGAAGAAAGTCTGACAGATGTGAACAGCTCCATTCTAGTGAGCATAACTTTACAGAGTTTACATTGCAGATGGTCAATACATGTAACAGAAAGGGATTTTATATATATGTAATATGAACATATAATAAATATATAGACTATATTATATAATAAATATAATATATAAACATACATATTTCTGCTGTTGGAAATTAGAATTTAAGCCAAGATTTGATATTTATAGCTACTACTACAGATGCAAACGAGAGGTAAACAGGTATTATAAATAAGTCTAAAAGATGTAAGTGGGTCAGGCTGGCACCAAGGGTGATGATCCAAACATTGACCACCTGGTCCAACAGAAACACTGACCAATCAACAGCCACTGATCAAACAAAGGGGAGGGGCCAACCCTGACTGTCATTAATGCCCCACTCATTTAGCATTTGAACCTGACTCCATTTAAACCTACTGGAAGAGTTTGTTGAATTCATTCTACCGTCTCAGTTATGACATTTAAACTACAGCAACAGAGTAAGAAGTAATCAAAACATGACAATTCAGAAGGTTCTTTCATACTACACCCATATTTGCTTCCTTTCATAAATTACAGCAGCCAGTTGTNGATGGTGGTGTGTTATCTTTCAGTAGGCTGTAAAATTCTATTACTTTTCTTTTGGCATAATATGCAGTCTTTTAAAATTTATTTTTAACAATATTTTCAACATCACTTTTCAGAAAGTAGGGGTCATTATCTATTATTTTATAAATACCTAGCAGAAGTGTTGTACATATGGGGTGAGGTAGGAAGAGAATCAGTGGTCTAAAATTAAACACTATGAGAAGAAGCAAAGAGGCCCAAGGTTCAAAACATAAAGACTTTTTTTGGTTTGCTTCATATCAATACTAATTCAAGCATATCTGCTTACAGAACAATCTTTAAAATTGATGCGTATTTCTAAAAATCATGGAAAAAGTAACAATAGCAGCACAACAGAGTTTTCTTCTAAAGTGATTTTTTTTTCTTTTGCCCCGACATTGCCTATGCATTTTTCTTAATCTGAGCAGCCGTCAACCTCCGTATGGCAACCTGCCCATAATGACAATTTCCATTTTTGTCGTATTAACAGGAGCCACCATTCTGAAAGAAGAGGTTATTGGGGCAGGTCCAGGAAGTGGTGGCATCATGGACAAGTATATAACTGTGGCCTGTGAGGCGTGATAAAAACAGCACGTGGCCAGGCAGCACAAAACAGATGTCTGTAAGCTGACTTATTAGAATATTTGGAAACAATGCTGATTACTGTTGGCTACCAAGGGATTTTTAAGCTCATCAATGAGTATCATTCTCAAATATAGGTTAGTAGGCCAGCAAGTTTTCCCTCAGGCACATTCTTTTCTATTTAATCACAATATATAAACTCCTTAAGGGAAGGCAGATGTCCCATCTGATTAGTTCAGAGCATAACATAAGTTATCATAAGAGTTTGCATTCATGATAAACTAACTAGAAATCCTAACTACATTGCTGACATCATCTTCATTAGGATTAAAGAACCTAATCATTTTACATTCAATTACCTTCACTGGGAAGAAAGTCTGACAGATGTGAACAGCTCCATTCTAGTGAGCATAACTTTACAGAGTTTACATTGCAGATGGTCAATACATGTAACAGAAAGGGATTTTATATATATGTAATATGAACATATAATAAATATATAGACTATATTATATAATAAATATAATATATAAACATACATATTTCTGCTGTTGGAAATTAGAATTTAAGCCAAGATTTGATATTTATAGCTACTACTACAGATGCAAACGAGAGGTAAACAGGTATTATAAATAAGTCTAAAAGATGTAAGTGGGTCAGGCTGGCACCAAGGGTGATGATCCAAACATTGACCACCTGGTCCAACAGAAACACTGACCAATCAACAGCCACTGATCAAACAAAGGGGAGGGGCCAACCCTGACTGTCATTAATGCCCCACTCATTTAGCATTTGAACCTGACTCCATTTAAACCTACTGGAAGAGTTTGTTGAATTCATTCTACCGTCTCAGTTATGACATTTAAACTACAGCAACAGAGTAAGAAGTAATCAAAACATGACAATTCCCCCACTCATTTAGCATTTGAACCTGACTCCATTTAAACCTACTGGAAGAGTTTGTTGAATTGATTCTACCGTCTCAGTTATGACATTTAAACTACAGCAACAGAGTAAGAAGTAATCAAAACATGACAATTCAGAAGGTTCTTTCATACTACACCCATATTTGCTTCCTTTCATAAATTACAGCAGCCAGTTGTCTATGTCTATCTTTGCTAAACCAAGAAAACCTCTCTGGCAGCTCTGTCCTTTCTCTCTATTGAGGATTAGAATGTACTGTAAACACATACTATGGCATTATGTTTTTGTAATTTATGGTGCACTGAAACACTGACATGGATATTCATTCAGAGAATGCTATTTTAGATTTTACTTAGTTATCTGCATGATCCCATCTAATATATTGACAATTATTCAGGAGTTTGTTGGACTTAGCTAAGTTTTTTAACCTTAAGAGTTAAAAAAAAAATCTTAACTATTTAGTGATGTCTAGTACTTATAAACCCATTATTATTATATTGCTTTTGTTTTCCTAGTTATATGAACTAGTCAAAAATTTACTTTGTTCTGGCAAGCACCTCATATAACCCAGTATCTTGTATTCCATGTTATTGTGTAAGAAATTAACATTTTCATTAATAATATTTGAACACTAATAATTTACTCTTTCACAAACACTAAAATAACTCAACGCTTCCTAGTTTGGAGAAACATTAGTAGATCATTTTGTCTTTCACAGTTTTCCTGGAATGCCCCTTTAAACTACTCCTGGCCTCCAGGTCAAATGCCCCTCAACTGCATTCTGACAATGATATTTCATCCTTTAAAAGACTATTGTGCTTTATTTAGATTTTTTAAATGCCAATTTTTATAGTACCTAATTGTTATGTGTGTCTATGTTTTATTTGTTTACCATTTTGTAAATTATTCGAAGAGAAATTTTGTCTTTGATTGATCTTTGTTAACAAGCAGTCCTGTGCCTAATAGATGCTCAATAAATATTTGATGAATGAACAAAGTATATGAAGAAAAAGACTGGTAATAAAATATACTGTGACTTTACATGTTAATTACACATTTTTTACTTTTAACCAATGTACTTTATCTTACCTTTCTAATGTTAGAAAATCATTTTTATCACAAAACTTTTACTATGTCACTTAAGTTTCAGTTTTAGTTGTAGAAAAATACGAACATATTTATAGTAATTATGAAATTTGGAAAATTCTGTCAGACTTTTGAAGGAAGTAGTGCAGTAAGGAAAAAGGAATGCAGCGTTGTTATTCAAAAGTATTTTACAATGTGAGATTGTGAATTTGGAAACTGAACTGTATGAATATTCATGCAAAATGTAGAATGTTCTTTGTACTGTGTATAAGCATCACTTCTATTTTTCATTTGTTGAAATAATTTAGTCTCCATCTAAATGCAATAAATTGATTTAATACCTTATCTTTCCTACAACTAAATAGGAAATTTGAAAACCGACTCTAAAATGAGTATGTGTTTTTCTATATTTTCAAAAGATTATTAGAGTATTTTTTAGACACATTTATTGAAAAGTGCGGTTAGCTTTTCCAAGATCTGTCGTAAAATTTGCTCATGTCGTCTAATGTTATCTGAAAAATAAGATTTGACAAATTCAGCAAAATTTCATGCATGTGAGATTTAAATAAGGAAAAATTGGCTCTTGAGAATAAGAGACTTATTTTAGTCATAGACATTGTCTCGACTATTTCTTATCCACTGCCATTTTTGTCTTTTATTCAAATTCAGTTTCACTTTTAAACTCAAATTTTTATTTTAATTATTAATTTGTTATTAATGTGTCCCTGTTGCCATATAATTAAAATACCCTGAGATTTCATGTAATATTTACTTAAAGTGCATTTTTTTTGGATGACAGATGGAGGAAAAATTGGAAAGATTTTAAAAGTATTTTTTATGTTAGAAAAATAGGTGAAAAGAAGTTCTTTAAATTTTGCTTACCAATAGAATAAGCACTTTCATCAGAAATAGGGAAGACTACTGTCTAGGAAACAGAATGCTGGTCCATTTTGAAGAAAATTGGTATGGGGTCTGTATATTCTTTATAAAGTCATAAAGTTTCAGTTACATAAGATGAATAGTTCTAGAGATCTGCAATACAACATAGTGCCTATAGTTAAGAGTACAATATTGTACACTTAAAAATCTATTAAGAGGGTAGATCTCATGTTAAGTGTTCCTGAAACAATAAAAAATAGTCAGATTATGCCTGTGAAAAGTATGATTAGAAAAACATATTAATACCTGCCACCCTTACCAAATATGAATTCAATTCTCGTATGTGTATATCTATCAGCCCCTACTATCTCCTGTCCAGAAAATGGAATTATTAGCCAAATTCCACAAACAAACAAACAAACAAAAACTTTCTTTAGGAATTCAAAAGGGAAATGAAGATATTTGAGGACGTTATTTAATTTTAAAAGTAAGATGAATTGACAGTAATGAAATGTCTTAGATAAATTAATGTTGGGGTTCATGAATCCAGAGTTAAAATAGTGTCAGCACTTCCATTACGAGCTGCATTTTCAAAGAGTTTACAACTTAGCCATAAAATTTTTTTTCAGGGTGGATCATGGCTAACATTAGGCCTGGGTCTGAGAGCAATTTCATGTTCTTAGTTTTCAAATTCAAACCTTGAATCTTCAAAGATATTTGAGTGTTAAAAAAATTTTAAAATATATAGTTATTTTCACAGGCTTTGTTACGTGAAAAGGGCTTAAAATTTCAAAACAGAAATTCAAAAAGTGATGAGTATTTATAATAAGGTCTGTTTGCTCAAATCAATTGAAGATTATGTGAATCAAATAGTGACCTTGATCAGTCAAGACTGGGGATCTTTTAGCTGTTTAAGGATTGTAGTTTGATTAAGAAACCAAGGTCATCCAAACAAGAGATAATATTTCTAAAAAGGAAAGAAAATAATCACATTACATCTAAAGGCCATTACATTTCCAGAAACCAAAGCATTCATCAGGGCCTATGGCCTCATCAAAAGTTCTCTTTCTGTCATTCAGCCACACTATTTCCTAGGATCACCTTTGTCCAGGAATAGAATTTAATAAATGAAACTGAAGTATCACAATCCTAAACTAATAAAAATCAAATCAAAGACCCAAAGATTTTAACTGGTACTTTAAAAAAGTTATGTAGCTTCACCAAAGAAAGAGATTTCTTTACTGATTCCAAACTGAGTTTTGGAAAGCCATTTATAAAGTAGGTATTCAAAGTCTGCTCTATTAAAGACACTAAAAAGCTAGTATATATACAAGTTTCTACCTTCTAGGAACTTGTAATTTACAATTTTTAGCACTTTTTTTTCTTTCTTGGGGAAGGAAGTTTTTTTCACTTTAGTGATAATGATATTAAAAACAAAACAAAACTTAAGTTGTGCTTAGTTCTATTTCAGGGGGTTCGAGGACAGAGTACAAATCCCCAAACTATATTCTGAAGCTATCCTCTTTTGGATACCATACCACGATCTCAATCTAATGTAAAACTGCATAAACTCCAGTGTTCAATCTGTTCTTCAAGTCATTTATTAACTTCTCAGTAATTCGTGCTGATTTTTATGTTTACTTGGTTTTTCTTTGTACTTTTTTTTAAATGAGAGTACTGGCTTTCAAAGTGAAGACATGATTCCTACTCCTATTTTTGCAATGTCTCAAAGTATCTTTAGCTGTTGAATGGCTGTTACAATTCAGATAAACATATAAATTTTAAATAACCTGTTTAGAAATTTTGGTGTGTGGAGTTCCTGTTGACATGGTCTAGGAAACAGTCTATATGCCAAGGTTAGAGGAGGGAAGCATCTGTACATGATAATGGGAAAAAGTAGTTGTGAACCCATTTTTTTCTAGGCAGGATGTGGTTTAACTTAACAGATACAGTTTGAAATCTAGTCCAATTTGCTGTCAGAAAAAATCTACTGTACATCAAGGTCAGCCTGCCATATGCTTCAAATTTCATTCTAATGGAATTTTTTTTATAGAAGTAAGTAGAATATTACCCTACTGTACATCAAGGTCAGCCTGCCATATGCTTCAAATTTCATTCTAATGGAATTTTTTTTTATAGAAGTAAGTAGAATATTACCCAATTTATTATTATTATTATTATTATTATTATTCACTATTGCAGACACGACAATAAAAACTTGGTATACATTTAGCAATAATATGTATTCAAATGGCTACATTTTTAACTCTATCATCATACAAAATGCTAAATGAATAAGCCTATATTCTCACTTAGAAAAAATATTTGCTGGTATTATTATTCAGGTAAATAAAAGGATCTAATGAATTCCTTCAGTACTGTCAATTTATAGCTCTTGATATGTTGCCAGGGTAAGGTATAGAAATTCATTCTTCCTGTCAATTTACAAAGAGTTCACCACACAGGCTATTAGGATAGACCCTACATATGCTCAACATAATCCCTTTCAAACCAATGTCAAAAGCTCTGTCATGATAGAAGTAGCTATAAAGCTGGGCCAAGTCCAAGATTATGTTCTGGAGATGGACATATCTTGACATCTCTAATGTAATAGTTGGCAGCTAATAAAGAATTTATTTTAAGGCAATCAGAAACATAACTGAAGTACCTTTCAGAATCCATAGAGGCCTGAGAATTGCTCCTGAGTAACTAGTAAGGATTTTCATTTGGCAAACAGAATGTCCCATGCCTGTTTATGGACCTCATGGACCGGTATAGAGACACATGCAAGGATTTAGGGTTGAGATTGTTCATTGCCAAGTGTAATGAGTTAGACTTAATGCACTGTTAGAAGGAAATCTTCACTGATCGTGTATTTCCACTTGAGGACCCCAAAGATATTATAGAGGTAATTTGTACATTCAAAGTGTAACAACATATATTATACTATTAACAAAATAAGTCCATCTGCTATATCCACATATTGTCCTTCTACAGTACATTAGGAAACCTGAAAGATATGCATTCATTCATTCAACAAATATTTATGGAATGCTCCCAGGAGAAACATAATTTAAATGATCAAAGAAGATAAGCATAAAGATACATTTTGAAAAATATCTTGTGCAGAACACGAGCTGTGAATTATGAGTCTCTAAGTTTTAGACTTTGAGTAGGCAAATATAAAAGGGAAGCTACTTCAAATTATAATAACTACAGATGAGAACAGGGAGGTATAGAACTATACGCTATGTGCATATATGTAGCTGAATTGGGTATTTCTTCATTTTCTTTTTCTTAAAAAAAATTTTTTTTTACAGCACATACTCTGTGCCACGCTCTGTACTATGTAATTTCCTACAGTTCTCTAACTTAATGCTTGCATTAACCCTATCTAACAATTACTGCTATTTGTATCATACTCATTTGTCATATGGGAGTAACAACTTGGCTAAAGTAGTACTGTGTATTTTTATAAGGCAGTACTGTATGTTTTTGAACCAGACATCCAACTTTGGGGACAGTCAAGTAACCCACCCTGACTCCATTGGGCAGTATATTGAGAATTAGTGGAAGATAACAGCAGAGTCAGTTAAGTATAGCTCTGAGAATCAGGCAGGGCAAATTATAATTTACAGAACTGAAAATAGGAGGCTGCTGTAGAACCTGGTAAGACTGGTCATATGATTACTGCAATATTGAGGGAGCAATAAATGTCAGTTACCTGGGTGACTGATTTCCGTACTGAAGTACTTGTACCTCATTACACTTGCAAGATTTATTTTTTGGTACCTTATAAACAAAAGCAATGACACAGAATCATGTGCTAGAATAAAAGTTCAAGTTGTGGTGTTGATTCTCTTCTCTCACTGTAAAGAGTTTAATACATGATGTGATGGTTACTGAAAACTTTTCACTGAAAGCTCTTGCCATATATAAAGTGTGTTATGCAAATCATCTTAAGAGGCTTATTTGACAGTTCAAAATACTTTGCACCAAAAGCTTAACTAAGAATTCTGTATTACTACTGTAATAAATTAAGGTGTGTGTGTGTGTGTGTGTGTATATGCACATCCCATATATATGACGGTACTTCAAAAAGTTCGTGGAAAGATTCGCAGTATCTTTTAACTCTATTTTTTCATGAACTTTTTGAAGTATACTTGTATATACTGTAAATTTAACAAAATAAGTGTATATATAAATATATTCTGTGCATAAATAGTGAGTCTTTTTAAATTGCTGAATTGAACTGGGTGTGAATAAATTATGTGGTTTGGTTTACTTCATTTACCGGTAAAATGTTATCAGTTATATATTTTTATAGAAGTTTCATAGAGATGCAAACATGTAGCTTGAAACCTCAATTACATGTGTTCTAAAAAGAGTTCTTCATATCATAATTAAATTATTGGATGATCTTTAAGATTTACCATTATAATTGTAAATGTCTTGTGTATATATAAAAGTATGATTTTATTCATCTGTTTAAAGAATCCTAGTCAAGTGGATGGGTGCACTAGTTAAATAATTTGGAAATGAATGCATGTCATTTCCAAAGCCAAAATTTTAACTTACAATAATTAATTTTAAAAGTTTGAGATGAAGATACTGGAAGTCAATTTTACTTGTAACTTTAATTTGCTTTCAATTATGTCTGCATAGACTATTAAGAATTAAATGATCAGCAGATATACTGAGAAGACGTATTGTTATATATTACTAGTTAAATTCTTGTACTTTTGCCTATAATAATCTTGTTTTCAATATCTTGCAGATACATTTAAAGGCAACTAAAGTAACTTTATGATGTGTATCTCACATTTGCTAGACCTATTTGAGAGTATCATGAAAAAATCCCAGAGACACTGAATTTCTGCTCATATCTCTTCCATTTATTAGCTGTACATTCCTTTGTGAGTTATCTGACTTCTGGGATTTTCAGCATTCTCATAGTGTTATTTTGTGTGGAACAAATAAGACAGTCTGTATAAAGTAACGAGCAGTAGTCTTTCAATAGATATTTTCTTTAGAAAAATAATATACTCAATTTTTTTGCTTATTATTACCAATACACACACACATACTCACACACAAAACCTAGAGTCTAATTTTTAACATTTTTTGAGCATATTTTGTGAGCCAGCATTGTGTTAAATGCTTTCCATACATAATCTTATTTAATCCTATGTCTATATATTAAGCACTACTTTTTTTCTTACTTTACAACTCAAATAGCCAAATCTGTTTTTTTCCTCCTCATTTAAATTCATCAATCTGTATTTTAGGCTCATTAAAGATGTAAAAATGTTAGATGCATATTATTATTTTTTATTTTTAGTCAAACGAAATGCAATTACTATTCATTATCTCAATAAATCAAATATTAATATCACATCTGGTTGAACATAAAGACAAACGTGTCCATGATTAAGAGGGAATTTGGAGAATATTGATAGTGTGGAATAAAACAAAAACAACTATATTTTAAGACATCCAACTAGATAGGCTTAGGTAGCATGAAGATTATCGTTTCCATATAGTATATATAAAATTGGAGTATTCACAAGGGCAAACTTGGAATTGAATGAGCCAGGTCCAAAACCAGATGGCAAGAAAAAGTTTCAAGCTGTTCAATTTGGAAATTGATTTTTAGATTTCCACGTGGCGCATTACATTATAAGTTCAAATTAATTTTAAACTTTTAATTTTTCCTATGTATCTTCATGACTCCTAGCACATGCTTCCTTGTCTGTCTTGTTGCCAGTGAATCTAAAATGGGCACCAAACAGCTTTTCACTCTACATTAAATGCACATAGAACAGCACTTAACTGTGTGCATCTTGAACTCCTCTCAATAAAAGTTTTAACAGCTAAGATGCTTTTTCTATTTTGGGGTTACTATTAGTCTGAATAATAGATAAACATGGAGAAACCATAGAAGTTCTACTGGGGATCATGGCAGAACTTCAGTAAAATTAAGTCATTATCACAGTTGACAAGCTTGGTATACTAGTAAGCCTCATACCACACTAAATGTTCAATGTCACTGTCATGTTTTCTCTCCTCCCCCCAAAGCAAAAAATTGGGGGTGATACTTGGGTACTCGTGGAAGTACCTTGAGGTGTGAAGAGTTAAACACTAAAAAAAAAAATGATCATTTCACTAGCTTCAAAAACTACAAGGGATGAATAAATGCTATGGAGACCTGACACATGACGCTTTTCTTGACCTGAAGCTCTGTTCTTTTCCAGTCAGGATTCAATTAATATGATTGCTTGTGTATATCTTAAATAGACAATAAAATTCATTATTTAAAAAAAATGTACAGCTACTGATTTAGGGAAGTTTCTAAAGCTCACTGTAAATGAATATATTTGGAAAGTTGATAAGGCAGAAAAATGGACAGGGATTTTCTCTTTCAATTTAACCAATTGGCAATTGCTTTAATCCTTTAAACTACCTGATAGCATGTTTGCTATGGGTCAATTATTCGAGGCAGAGAGATTTAAGTAATTTGTGCAGAGTAATTAGATTCAAAACATGCCTACAGGTCTAGGTGAATTTGGCCATTTTAAAGAAGTACATGAAAAAAAGAATCTTTGATTGAATGGATGAAATAAAATCTGCTTGAGGTCAAGTGAGACCTTTTTTTTCCAAAAAGCCTGGGATATTTAAAATACCTGTTTTAGGAAAAGAAAAAAAACAAACACTATAGCAAATGCAATCTCTCTGTTATCAGCTGTGATCTGAAAATGTGAATTTTGATAAATGGAATATTAAAAACAGATCAATATGAAAGCCTGTGAAGTAACTCAAAATACTCTTAAAGGCAACACTGTATTAACACTACTCTGCAAACTCTTGTGTATTTTCATATCTTAGAATATCACAGTGACTGATTCTTCGTTATGAATGTCAACTATTATGGTATCAAAGCAAAAAAGAGCCAGTTAGTAGAGGTTCACAGTTGAGAAATGTTTTAGATTAAACTGAATTTAATGTAGAATGCATTTCTAGCTATGGAGATAATTAAGTTAATAAAATCATGAATAAGCTGAGAAAAGGAAGTCTGACTGTGCCCTTATTCCCCAACACTTCCCTGAGTTTTATTTTAAAAGTTATTTAAAAACTACCTTACAAATCTGTGGGAGTGTCAGATATCAGATTGTACTTGCAAATGACTTATAGCTTGGGTTAAATATATCTTTGTTTGGTTTTTAATCAGTCTATAAGCCAAAGCAGTTATTGTTGAATAAATTTCTACCCTGCTTTTCCATGAATACAATTTGAGGTATAGAGACATCATTATAAAAAATAAAAATAAAAAGCCAAATTTAAAGAAATCTTTTGTTTTGATATTGTTAATAGTCAGGTATTCCTGTGAGCTAATTTGATGTTTGATTGTAAAAATTATGTTTCTGACTTGAGAAATGAACCCTGTGTCTTTAAAGATAATTTTGGGAGCATTAGGCAACTAAGAAAAAAGCTTGTTGGGAAGCATTAATAAAATATTTTGATGACAAATTTTTGGTAATGCTGAATATATTATTCTGCATTTTCTGGAGATGTCTGGTCTTGGCAAATAGTAGTTGTTTATGAGTTTTGGTAATTATCACAGTATGTTGGCAGGGGCTGGATCTTAACTAAGCTTAAAGGCTCAGATTAATTTATTTTCCATTTAAAAAATATGTAAAAACACTGAAAATAGGAGGAAAGCTTTAAAAACAACCAAAAATTACTATAATCCCTCTGCATAAGAAGAGTCACTCTAATTCTATTCTTACAAAGAATGATTGCTTTGATCCTGTCCAGTATTTTTCTTGGTGTTCATATGCAGGTAAATGGATATTTGGATAGAAAGACAGAAGCATACATATACATATACACACATATATATATACACGAAACATTTACCTACTAGTAAATATATGTATATTACATTGCATGATGCATCTACATATGGTACAGAAAATGTACATAATTATTTTACATATATAATTTTGTATATTATTTTCTTTTACTTAGCTTTAGATTATGTACAATGCTATGAATATCTTTAAACATAAATCTGATTATTCCCTTGGTGTATTTTGTAGAAGTAGAATTATTGTCTGAAAAAGTATGAACACGTTTGGGTTCTTGATTCATAATGCCAAACAGCATTGCATAAAGATATATCAATTTAATGCTGACCTAAATTGTATTTAAATGCCTAATGGACTTTTCATAGTATAGAAAATTTTCATTTAATTTTTAAATTTGATATATAGTCTTTGATATATACTCTTATTTTAATTTAAACTTATTGTATTAAAAGTGTACTTGAATTATATATAACATATATTTGTTCATTAGCCATGTATAGCTTATATTTTATAAATTTAATATTTCCTTCCAATTTAATATTTGAAGCCTAGTTTTCCAGTTTATGTAAAAAAACATGCTTTTGAATTTGTGAATGACAGATTATTAAAAGCTAGCTAGATTTTTGTTCATCAGTGACCCAGTTCCATATCATAAACAGAAATTTAAATGAAACCATTTCTTGATTCTGTTAACCAATATTTAATAAGAATCTTTCATATAGTAAAAGTAGAAGATAATCATTAGAGCCTAACATGATAAAGTCTAGCCCTCGTAAATATAAACTTTATATTAATTCTAAATGGCTTAAATATCACTGGCATTATTTCATGTAAAAAATATCCCAATTTAAGGAGGCAATAGATGTAAATGATAAAAAAAAAACCATGAATGTGTCCACATTTCGGCTACATTCATATTATATGTAGATGTAGGGAGGAAACAGTCTGGATTTCATGCTTTTGGAAACTCTGAAATAAAAAATATATAGACAATGGTGAATAGGATGTTAAGAAGTTTGGAAAACTTTTCTTAAGAAGAATGTAAAAATAAATAAATAAATAATATTGGCTGATTAGCCTTTTTTTCAGACCAGTGGAAATGAGAAGATAGGATGATGCTTCGAAGAGAAAGGGAACTGTTGTCCTAAGTGCTTACGTGGGTGTGTTCCAACAGAAAAAAAAAAAAAGAAAAAGAAAAGAAAAGAAGGAAACCTTCACTAAATTGATACTTTAAGAACCCCAGATTTCAAAATAATACCCTGTTGACTAAAAAATCTTTTGAGAATGATATGTCTGTCTTGTGGACATGGATACTTATTGTCACTAGAAGTTCAAGCAGAGTATGTAGTCTTCCTTATGAAGAGAGATTATCTTCATGTTCCCATCAAACTTTCAGATTCTAGGGCTACATAAAATGAAAATAGAGTCTTGCTGAATATGACATTAAATAACTTGAAAATATTCCCAGAAATATCAATTGTGGTAATTGGGTAATTTGACAACAGTTCAGCATTATGTACTAACAAGGAATTTTCAGACATATGTTTTGAGAATGTTCCTCTGAATTCGTGTGTTAATTTCCTAGTATAAAGTATGTCTTTCTTTGTTATGGGGGATTGGTTCCAAGACTTCATGTGGATACCAAAATCCATGGATGCTCAAGTCCCTGATATAAAATGGTATAGTATTTGCATATAATCTACACACATCCTCCTGTATACTTTGTCATTTCTAGATTACTTGTAATACCTAATACAATGTAAATACCACGTAAGTAGTTGTCATGCTGCATTGTTTAGGGAACAATGACAAGAGAAAAAAGTCTGTGCATGTTCAGTATGGATGCAATTTTATTTTTTGAGTGTTTTTGATTCACAGTTGAATCCACAGATACAGAACACACAGATATGGGTTCATTTTGTTTTTATTAAATGTATTATTAGTTGTCATAGACCAATATCAAGAGAGATGACTAAGCAAGCAAGCAGATTGTCTTGCCAGAATTCCTTAGTCCTCAAAAGTAGACGACAAGACCCCATGGGTCAGAGCAGGTCAGTTAACAAATTGCACACTCATATAGCACAGCAAACAGCAGGAGCATGGGTGTTATAGCTCCATTTCTCCTATTCCAAGTCCCCCACAGGGTGAAATGATGGACCAGATGGTTCTACACATGCTGAATGTAGCAGAGGAACTCAGGGCCAGGGACTCGGAATTTTTTTTATAGCAGATGGTAAACACGCCATTCCCTTTACACAGGGGAATAAGTAGTTGTAAGTTCACCATCTCGACCTACTGAATTGTCTACCTGACCTGCTGCAGGAATGGCTCAGAGTCAGAGGATAGTTGTGCTGTGCAGTTAGGCACACTCTCACCAAGGACTTGCAGAAAATCAGGTCTATGATAGACTGTTGCCTACAAATAGCAACTTTTAATCCAAATGCAAAAGAAACTGTCTTAAGGTTAACATTTTTTCCAGATTTGGGGGAAAACCCACTTTGGAGCCATTCTTTTAGAATCCTTTTCGAAGCTCCTTTGATTTACTTTCCAGAGCAGTGATGCATTTCTTTAAGATGCTTTGAAACTTAGTCTTCTTTGTGACTGCTAACTAGCAAGAGAAGCTGGCTTTGAGGAATCTAATTTATCATGCAAAATATATAATATACCTCCACAATATTTATTGGAATACTAGAATGTGTGTTATTTAGAAAATACAGTACTTCTAAATCAATATTTGTATTAGTATTTTCTTATATGTATGTCATGTTTATTAAGGCCATGTTTAAAAGGTAATTATAAAACAATACAGTATACCACTTACAAGAATTATACATTGGGAGGGGCTCTATGAAGTAGAAACCAAATGAGGTAGTTTATACCTTCAAGCACTTTAGAGGCTAAGAAAGAACATAAAATAGAATTATACATATTAGCAGGAGTGACAGAGATATACCCAATTCATTGCAGAGATAAAGTTCATAACTAAGCAAAGTGGAAAAAGGAATAAATTAGTATTCAGAAGGCTAGGCTTTATTGTGATTTTTGTAGCACTAAGAAGCAATTCTTGGTAGTATAATTATCGTGCCTGTAAGAGTATTTGAGTGTTCAAATACACTGTTTTTATTTTTGCTCCTCTTGCAGTGTCATATGAAAATGTCTTAATACTTAGTTTTATAACAGAAATGTAAGTGATAAGGATATTTTTTTCCTATTCTGTTTAAATACAAATATATCTTTAAAAATTATGTTAATAATATTGGATTATTTAGAGTTTCAGAATTTAAATACTATCCTCATTCTGACAACATTTATAAAAAGTGTTTTAAAAGGTCATCATTAAGAGTACTTTGTGTAAAGAAACTGAGGTCTGAATTTTAATGGTTCATCCTCATAGAAATTCTATTTTGGATGAGTAGATCCCATCGATTCGTTTTGATATTACATGTAAATGAAAATACCAAATGTCTTTTGCTTTGTCAGTGAAAAAGTGGTTTGGGCTTAACAAATGGTCCAGTGATGTCTATTTAGAAGCTTCATGACATATTAAAGCAGTTGATGAGGTATAATTTGTTGTGGGGTCGCATCTGATTGATGGTTTACCATCTACCACGGGCTCATCTGCTGTGGTACACCTATAATAAATGTTCATTGCTAGACAGTGCTAAATGTGCTCTATCTAAATCATTCGTTACTTATAACAAGTTTTAGTATGTATGAATCAAATGTTGTTTATAGTCTTCTTCAACAGGATTTATCATTTTGAAGCTTTTCTACCATTTCCAATGGAATAACGAAGATATAGATTTTTGAAGAAGTGTTTTGAGCCCATGAGTGGTAATGTACCAAGAATTCAGTAACAAATATTAAGCAAGTTATGTTGAAGATTAAAGACAATATGTAGTTTTGTATTTTTTTTTCCTCTGTCTAAATATAATCAGTTGTATATTTTTATAGTATGGGGTCATAGCAAAAGCTATTAAAATGAAGGGCGATTTAAGATATTTTCCATTCATGAAAATCACATGAGGCACCTTGTTTCCAGCAATTACGAATACCTTATGTTTATATATATATATAACCACTCTAGCTTATACTTTGAAACTGCCTTTCAATCACAAGCTTCCATTTTTTATATTTAACCTCTCTTCACTCCTACTAAGTCTAACCTTGATATATTTCTTTCATGACGTCTTTCATTCCATCTGGCTCTTATTTCCTTTATGGCTCTAGATTCCTCACTGATTGCTTTTAAAACCTCATGATTTGACATTTTCAGTCCATGGTCAATGACCAGTGCTGTCCAACCATCTCTGCAGCCCACATCACATTAAAGCCTCTTCTGAAGTTCCAAATCTAGAGAAATAGAAACATCCATTGTTTTTCCTCTATTTAAATAATAACTGGGTTATTTAAAATAATAGAATATTTGTTGTCATTTATGTGTTACCTGGACCAAGAAAACATTTGAGATTTGACAACTACAAAAATAAAAACAAATGAAAACAGGAAGCATAGATTTCAATATTGATTCATTAATTTTTAATGCAAATGGCAAGACTGGAAGTCACTTTAATGTTGCATGATCAAAAAAAAATTGAGACAAATAGTTATTTTGTACCATGCCAAAAGTCACATGAACAGGGGCTCATAGATTCAGCCAGGAACAGAGTCTGTGATAATACTGTATAATACTGATTTACTTTATATTTTCTACAAATTGTGTATATAAAGCAAGGTGTTTCATGATCCAAATTTAGGGCCATTCCACATCTGTTCATTTAGTTTCAGCAAAGTAACATTTAAAAAACAAAATCAGTATACATTATTCTAAAATTTGTGTTATTTGATTAGTGATACAAAAGTTGGGGGGCATATCAAACATTTTAAAATTGCTACATTCAGTTTAGTTCACATTTTCTATTTAGTCCTTTTGGAATTTATCTCTTCCACAGAACTTAAGAAATATATTTTTAATTTTTTTTTCTCATACACAGTACAATCTTGATAGGTAAAACCTGTTTATAGTTTCTAAAACTGTTTCGTATTAATTTGAACTTCAAATGGAAATTTGAGGGAAAATCTTTACCCTCTAGCAAAAGAGTTTAGTCTTTTCCACCTATTTCTGCCCACATAAAAATAGATTTTTTTCCTTGAAAATATATTTAGTGCATGCCAGATGATTGTTCATTATGAACATAGTAAAAATTTACACTTGATATTAAAGTAAGTTATAAAACAGAAGAAAGTTATGAACAGAGTAGGGAATTATGTTTGGTTTTTGTTGCATAACACTACAGTTTTCCAGCTTCAGTGTACATTTAAATCACTTGAACGGCTTGTTAAAATAAAGTGCTGGACCAAATGCCCAGAGTTTCTGATTCACAAGGTCTGAAGGGAAACCCAAGAGTTTGCATTTGTAACAAGTTTGTAGGTGATGCCGATACTGCTGGTCCTGGAACCACACTTAGAGAACCCTGGGTATATTGGAGTTGGTCTTTGGAGTCAGGAGAGTCTCTTTTAAAATCAGGGCATTACCATATAACAGCCTTGTGACATTGAATAGGTTACTTAGGTTACATTACCTCTCTGGAACCAGTATCTTAACGTTTGTAAAATGGGAAACATGCTACCTGCCTGAGAAGGTGGTTGTGATAATTGAGATCATGTGTATAGAATGCAAAGAGCAGTGTCCAGCACATACTAGCTATGCAGTGATTCCCAGCTTCCTTTCCCTTCTGCAGATGTGCTGTATTCTAAGTCATGATTCTCCTATTGAGTAGACGAGAAGAAAAGTGTTTTTCTCTGTTTGTCTAGCTCTCAGAAAATTAGGAAAAATTGCATAGCAATGTATGATGTACTCAATAAACATCATTGATTACCTAATATGTAGCAAATACTGCTCTAGATGTTAGGAATATCTTAATGAACAGACCTTGTCGCTAATCTTGAGGGGCTTAAGTTGTTGGACACTACTCAGCCACAAAAAAGAATGAAATTCTGCCATTTGCAGCAACATGGATGAGTCTGGAGAAAATTATGTTAAGTGACATAAGCCAGACAAAGAAAGAGAAATACTGCATGATCTCACTCATAACTGGTTGTTAAAAAGGAAGGAGAAAAAGAAAGACCAACAGACAGACAGATAGAAGGAAAGAAATAAAGACAGACCACAACAGACTTTTAAGATGGCGATGGGTCTGGAGCGGCTGTGCCAGGAGACAGCGCAACCCTGAGAAGTGTGCGCTGTGATACCAGAGTACTATTTGCATTTCCAAGAGCAACAAAAAACAAATAAATCTTTGAACAACAAACCTACAACGACAAACAAGCAACAACAGGCTCAAGGTTTTAGGGCCGACACAAAAGAAGACTCCTGAGAGCACCCAAGCCCTGCTGCAGGTTCGAGCAAGCAGCCTGAGACAAAGCCCAAGTAAGCCAGCAGAGATGACACAGAAACGGAGTGGAAGGCGCCGGACCGGCCCAACTTTGCGAGCTCTGTGAGTCACCCCCAGTCCAGCCCCACTTGCGGGGCAAAGCCCGACTGCTCCCCGCCTGCCTGGCTCCCGCCTACCACACCAGGCTAGGCCTCCATTTTCTCGGGTGGGGGCAGAGACGGCCGGCTCAGATCAGGCAGGCCAGCCATCTCTGCTTGGCGCGGCTCCTCACTGAGACATGCCACTTGCTTACCTCGACAAGGGGCACCCCGGGGCCTGTGGACCGGCCTACAATCCCACTCTCCCCGGGGTTGGTAGCGTGGGGAGCCCCTGGCCAGCGTCAGGAGGGCAGGGAAGAGGAGCCCACCCAGATCGTCTCTCCACCACACCCTCGGCTTCTGCCCCAGGTAAACTCCCTGTTTCCGGGAGGCAGATACCATCTCTGTGGGCCTCAGTTTGGAAGAACCCCTACCTGATTTTTGGTTGGGAGAGGGGAGCCCAAAGCGCTCTGGAGCTGCATTGAAGCTGCGGGAGAGCACTCCCAGAGGGCGCCCCGGGCGTCCCGTGCTGGGGGGAGTCAAAGAGGAACTGTGTGCTGTGGGACCCTCCCCCGAGGAGCTCACACCCTGCAGTTGGAGAGACTAGACACCTTCTGGGCAGGGTGGGGCAGGGCACAGCTTTGATGTCTCAGCTGAAAGACGAGGTTTGCAGAAGACACGCCTCAGCCCTGTTCTGAGCGCACAGAGTGGGGAGCAGTCCGGCAAAAGGAGGCGGAGCCTCGGGAAAAAAAATAATAATAACAATAATTACACACCCTGCGGGAACCCTTTGCAAGGCTCAACTGCCCCACCTAGTG
>NW_007732541.1:129558-130590 GCF_000696425.1 Galeopterus variegatus | reverse complement strand
TTACAGGGAAGGTTATCATGATGTTCCTGAATGAACTTATTTTTATAGCATTTATACTTTAACTACCTCAATTGGGTCTTATATTCTGCATAAATATTGATATATTTTAAAGTGCATGCTTCTTATACATATTTTTTTCTGCTGAAATGCAATGTTTTCAAGTATATACATGCTTTTAGAGCTGTGCAAAGAGAATCCAAAAACAGTCATGATATGATAACTATAATTTTATAAATTAAGTGGTTGCCAATAGGCCAGGTAACTTGGGGAAGGAGAAGCAGATGAATAATGTTTGAATGACCTTAAATTTTCTTATCTTGTGAATTATTTTCTATCTATGCTTCTGTTTACGTAGTAGGATAATTCTACTGTATGCTGTTGCTTAACATTGAGTCATCCTCAAATGAGGATGTTATTCCTCAAATGAGGAAGTTATTCCTAAATTATGCCATCAAGAGAAAGTTATGTTTATCAGCTTTCATTATATATCTTGTAGAATAAATGTGCGCACACACACACACACACACACACATGCATACCCTATATACATCTTATATGTATAAACCCCTTGGATATACCCAAGGTATATTATTTGTGCGAGTGTACATTTACATATGTACTTATATATATATATGATTATAAAGAGAGTTAGAAGACCCATAATGTACATGAACATGTATTCAATGAACTTTCATTATTGTCAAGCATTATAAATGGTGCGGAGTTATGGAACATCCCAAGCAAATATGAGACCAGAGCTCTTCAGTTATTCTAAACAGAATTTTAGAATGTTTAGTTAATCTAAACAGCTCATTATTATATGGCAGTTCCTCTCTTATGTTGTAGAATCCCTTCTTTTTCTTGCTTCATGATTTTTTCTAGAAGCCAGTGTTGAAAAGAGAAGAATATTAAAATAAGAGACACAGGTGAGATTTACAAATGACATCTAAACCACAAGAAAAAAAACTTTATTTTATTAGTATCAAAATGAATCAAGTACCTTTAAGGCTTTTCTCATAAGATCTTAAAACC
>NW_007732541.1:120793-129225 GCF_000696425.1 Galeopterus variegatus | reverse complement strand
ATATAGGATCAGGTTTCAGTTAGTAAATAGTTTTAAATAACTTAAAAACAAGTTCTAGTTAAACTTTCACATACATTAATTCATTTTGGTCTCTCAGTAAATCATACGAAAGTAGGGTAGATGTTGTTATTTTCATCTAAGAAGAGGATACACAGTTTGAGAAAAATGAAATAATTTGCTTGAGGTCACATACCTAGTAAGGAGCAGCGACTGAACTGAAACCAAGGTTTTCAGGCTTCAAATTCTCTACTTTTGAATGTTATATATCTCAACCAAGTAAATAAAATATATTAAAGGTAAAGAAAATCTTTCATACTTTAATACAACTAAAGTCCATTACGATTCTCTGTGGGATAGCACATAGACATTTTAGCAGTTCTGTAAATCATCAGGGTAAAAGCTTGTCACCTATAACTTGCTATCAACTGAAAGACAAACAAATTTGACTCTTCTAAAAATAGAAGAAATATAACATATAAGTTGAAGAGAAATGATGGGCTTTTCCATTTTCTGAAAGAACTGAATTGGAATTAAAAATATATTAATTCATCCTTTTGCTCTTTCTTATCACAAATAACTTATTCTGCTCACTATTATAATGTGTTATAAGGTTTTGAACAGTCTAACAAATTTTTCAATTATTTGACAACTTGATAATAGAGCTAAATATTTAAAAATTTTTATTTTTCTTAAATTTTGATGTTTAAAAATACAATACAAACAATGGAAAGGGGAATTTGCAAGTCATTGTATGTTGTAGACACAGTGTGGCATTTACTGGTTAATCAGAAGTTTCCATATCAGCCATATTGTGATATTTCTGGAAGTTTAGACTGATTTTTTTTAATAATTAAGATAACTTTTCAAAAAATAGTGTGTATTTTAATTATGTAAATACATATGTAAATTTTGAAAGTGATTAATATTTAAGCCATTACTCTGTGTTTCAATAATAGAGTCGACTGTATTGAGAAAAAAGTCAGCCAGGATTACAAGCTCTATTAGTACTTTAAAATAAATAAAACATATTAAAGAAACAGCTTTATTCTTTAAACCCTAGTTTTCTTCATTTGGTAGATAAATGTATGCTAAGCATATATGAAATGTCAAGTACTGCATGTGCTTTGATAGCTGTGTAAAAGAATGAGATATGAACTGCTTATAAATATTAATATTTTTTGCAGATTTGCTTATTTCATGCTCTTTTTCAGGAAGGCTTTATTAGTCTTATAATTCAGCATATATGAAATGTCAAGTACTGCATGTGCTTTGATAGCTGTGTAAAAGAATGAGATATGTACTGCTTATAAATATTAATATTTTTTGCAGATTTGCTTATTTCATGCTCTTTTTCAGGAAGGCTTTATTAGTCTTATAATTTTATAATTGCATGTAATTCAACAGAATGAAATATGATAAAATTAATCAGGTGAGGATATCAGAAGGGAAGAACAATTAAAGTAAGAAAAATTCTTTGAAGCCAGGGATTAAGTTAGTATACAAAGTCCATGCTGGGAAGAACTGGTTTGTCTCAGTGCACTCTACATGCAGCTGTAAGCTTTCTATCTATCTGCAAACAGAAAATAGACACAGTTATATGATTCAGACCTTCCAGAAGTTAAATGTGTGTGCACACACACACACAGTTGTTTTGCCCAGTAAAAAGCAAAGTTATTCTTCTTAGTCAGATAATAAGAAAATATCTCCCATTAGTCTTTTTGAAGAGGACATCCAGTAATGAAAACAAAAGTCATCAAAAATATCCATATAGTAAATAATCTAATAAATTTTAAAGAGTGTTTTCTTGTAATGTCCTTCCTTTAGGTCTTTGTAAAAGCATTTTGTAGAAGCATTTCTATAACATCTCGATTTTATGTGGTTTAGGATTAATGCTCTATGCTTGTCTTGCATAATTTAAGGAAAGATTGCCAGAGAAAATGGCTGGCCCACTGTCCTTTCAGCAAACCTTCGTGAATGCAGCTTATCTTCACAAACCTCTCCTCTTATATGTACTGAGTGGCAAAATGTTTGTGGTTATTTTCTTTGAAAAAGAACTAAAGTTCAGTGAGTCGTTGTTGCTTGTTAATTACAAATCATAAACTTAAAAGCCAACTAAACCAGGGCCTGGGAAGGACACATGCATGAATCAAAAGCCACTTCACCTTTGCTCAGAGGGAGGCTTCAAGGACTCCTTGAAGGCAAACATTCCCTCAAAGACTTTTAGCACACGAATGAATAGGGATCAGGCCCCATAAATTCTGAAGCACAGAGTTTCAAAATGTAAAGTCTATGGAGAAATGGACACAAACACTTGGTAGGGGGGGGGTGTGTGGATGGGCACATGGACAAAAAGACATGCATATAACTTTAGACAGCACATTAAGAGAGACTTACAGTTAAATAATAAAGACGACTGATAATATTTCTGACCAAAGGCGAGGAAAATGTTATTGAGCACAATTGAGAATAATGAGCTTATAATAAGCTGGAGCCAGACAATTCTGTATCCTTATCCATGAGTGGATCAACCAAGGAGTAGGAGTAATAATGTGTTAGCAGTTTACACATTTTATTCGGAAAACTATCAAGGAGAATTAAAGGGGCAAGAGATTAGCTAAGATATAATTGGTTCTGGGAACAAAAGCAATAGAGTTCCATGAAGCAAAGAGCATCCATGATTTGGGTGAAGCAGGGCCCTCACCCGGAATAAAAGTCTCGCTGAGTTAACCCTGGCTAAATCTGAGACACATGCAGAACATGTGGTTAAATGGATGGGGGTTAATAGCCATATCTAGTCCCATCTTCTCGTGCTCAGAGGAAAAGGATAAAAAGAGTTTTGTATTTATGCGAAAACTGGCATGGAAGAAAAGGGGAAGGGGAAGAGAAAAGGTTAGACCATTAATTAATTTCATTAGCTGAAGATAAAATCACATTTATGCATCATTAGAATTCTGGAAATCGTTAGGCCTCTACTCGAATACCCTTCAAGATGATGGTAAAGGAATAGTTTAACAAATGCAAAAATAAGAATCTTCAAATAGAAAAATAACTTAGCATATAAATTTCTCATACGCATTTTATGTTCTTAGCCAAAAAGCCTACTAAATTGTTTTAAGTTAATAAGGAAAAGACAGTGTGGACCTTCATTTCTGTCAAGGTGGGAAACTGAAACCTTCCTCCTACAATTCCTAGCATTAAAAATAAAATCTTTAATTTATTCATTTATTTCTGCACAATTGTTGAATTGATGTTAATGTAAGATAAATTCTTGGAAGACAGAATCAAAAAAGTAATGCTGCTTTAAAGAAGTACGCTTGTCTTAGAATCGTATTTGCCACTCGTGTCAGTTCTCATCACCGAGATGTAATTACATGTGCAAGAGATTTTGGGGGAAATGCCTGTGAGTGATCAATGGGATGATGCCAGAGAAGACAGGAAGAGTGTCTGGGCAGTGATGCAGGTCTGACATCTGCGAAAGGAAGAAGGGTGCGTAGGATGGCCTCACATAATAGGGCCCTTCTGAAGAAAGTATCATTGGCCAGGCAGATGGGGAGTCCTCTGACCAAAGTCAGAGGAGCCTGCATCCTGCACCAGTAGTTCCGTCTTGCTTAGTGGCAGCTGGCAACAGCATGATGGAACACGGCCGCGGTGGTGGTAGATAACAAAGGGCAAGAGCAGGGTCTATCAGTCAGCACAGCTTCCTGCATCATGTTCTCTTGATGAGGCCCAATTGATGCCCTTCAGTGGCCATATGCCTGTTTAGCCTAGAGTTAGAGACTTAATCGGCCACACATAAGCATGAGATAGAAAACAAGAACTATGTCTCCGTGGTCATAGCAGAGCGCACATCAGTACCCCTGAATAAGCTAAGACTTTCAAAGAATTAAGCAATTTCCACCTCATAGGAGAAGATGGAAAATAACACAAAGGGACTGTGTTAGAAGCTGCTCTGAGTCAAGAAGGGGAAGAAAGAACTTCTCAGAGAATTCTGTTTTTTTTTTTTTTTTTTCCTTTTTGCTGCTCTGAGTCAAGAAGGGGAAGAAAGAACTTCTCAGAGAATTCTGTTTTTTTTTTTTTTTCCTTTTTGCTTTTTTCGTGACTGGCAACTGTTCACAACCCTCAGTGTCGCGCCCGTACCGGACCGGGACCAGCAACGGGATCGCAACCCTCGGTGTTGCTCCCGCACCTCACTCAGCCAGTGAGCGGCTGGTCTGTATGTGGGATCCGAACCCTCGGCGGGAGCACCGCCGCACTCCCAAGCGGCGCACTGTAGCAGTGCACCACCGGGCCAGCCCTCAGAGAATTCTTATCTATGGTTCTCCATCACATAGGGTATTCCTCCCAGAAAAGCTTCATGTTCCAAATGTAGTTTAAAAATGGTCTCAGGTCAGAAGCAATCCCAGATACCTGGGAGATAAAAACCCAAATTATCTATTGAGGACTGTACCTTTACCCAAGCCTAAGCCATTCCTCAGATAAATTTCTAAGGAAATGAGTTCCAGACAAAAACATCACAAAATATATGAAGAGACATGTCACTATGAGCAAGTTTACAGATAAAGCAAAGTGTACAGCCAAACCTCAAGTGTTTGTGAAACTTGAGAGTTTTAATAAGAATAATACAATTTGAAGAACATGTATAGTCATGTGGGCAGAGTTCTAAGTGCTTTTATAAGTAACTCATTTCATGCTCACCGCAGTTCTGTAGGTAGAGATTATCATTTCACCAGGCTGTCCACATGCACATGTGGAGTGCCCACAGTGCCAAGGAACTGCAGAAACAGAGCAGTGAAGAAAACAGAAAATCCACCACCTTCATGGGACTTGACTTCTAGTAAATAAAAAATCCATGTTGGCCTTTCCCCTTTCTGTATCATTTTTCTCTCTCTTTCCCTTTCTCTTTTACTCTCAAAACACCCAGGTACTCACAGTATATGCACACATGCAAACATCTCATTGGCAATAGAAAATAAAAACCAATAAACAATAACAATGATAAACAACCTAGGAAAGCCAGACAACGACAAAAGAGTATGTTCAATAAGTGTTAACAATATCGGCTAACACATCATATGTAGCCCCGCTACTGTGTGATTTTGTACAAATGAAAGAAAACTAGGAAGCATTGCTAACTTCACCAGTCATCTCCTCCCTGGTGCCTGATTAGTCCCCAGTATTTCCAATTTGCATCTCGATAAAGTCATTCCTTAAGGATTCTCGATCTAGCAATAGCAGTGGAATTAAGTAAAACCAAGAAGTGTAATGATCCAGACAGGAAACAATTTCCTCAGCTGTATATTTTGCAGACCAATTGGTACAAACACCAAATGTCTTATTTTTCTAAAGAAGATGTTTTATCTGTGGTTCTCCTTCACACAGGGGAGGCCACAATTATTACTTTGTGGTCAGTGTTTATCTTCCTCACTTTATTATTTTTCAGCTGACAAAAATTTGTATGTATTTATGATGTAAAACACGACGATTTGAAATACATTTGGGAATGGCTAGTGAGTTAATTAACATATGCATTACCTCACATATTTATTATTTTTTTGTAGTGAGAACTGTTGAAATCTACTGTTTTAGCAATTTTCAAGTTTACAGTACATTAATGACAGTCACTACTTTGTATAATAGATCTCCTGAGCTTATCACTCTCATTTTATATTAATACGTGAGGAAATGTGTCAGGATCTGTCTTTTATTACCTTTATTGGTTTTATTATCTACCCCCTACTTCAATTTACTAGATTTTTCCTAGATGACCTAAGAATAGAGATTTTTCTAAAATAGTAACTTCAGTGATTTGAGTGCAACTAGCTGTTGAGGCTGTTTCTATTATCAAAATGATTTGTTTATGATTCATAGGCCTATTTTTTTCCAACATTGAAGAAAGTGAGTCATATTATTTTAAAAATTTAGAGTATGAGATAAACAAGAGAATAAAACAGATTGTACTAATTTCAACAATAATAACAAACAACCTGCACTGAGGGATTGGTGTAAGCCTATTACTTTACATGCATTATCTATTTCTATACTCAAGGTGACCCTATGTGCTAGTTACTGTTAGTGCCCATATTATACAGATGAGGACACTGAGGAACAGAGAAATAAGAAAATTCATAAAGGTAATAAAGGACAGAGCCTGTATTCAAACTAACCTCTGACTCAAAACCCAAGCTCTTTCTTAATTACTTAGTAATCATTACATCTACAGATGAACTTACTAAAGCCTTGAGCCACAGGAATCAAAAACTGTGGTGCTGTCACATGTAAGTTATGAGTGATATTCACTAATATGTAATTTCTAAATAGGTCAAATTCTCCTTGTTTATACATTTATAGACATAGGGTTCTGAGATACCTCAGTAGAGATTTTGAGACAACGGTCGGGAGATTCTAATATGTAATTTCTAAATAGGTCAAATTCTCCTTGTTTATACATTTATAGACATAGGGTTATGAGATACCTCAGTAGAGATTTTGAGACAACGGTCGGGAGATGAAAAGCAGGAGTTTGGATGAGAGGGTTATCTGGGTGCGTTAGTAAAGATCGAAACCATGAAAGTGAATAAAGTTACCTGAGAAAGCATTTCATCTAAGAAGAGAGGTGGCCTGAAACACAGGCACAGAGTCATCCAGTAAGTGAAGAGATGAGTAAAAGCCTCAAAGGAAACTGATGAAAAAGGCCAGACAGGTAGAAGGAAAATCAGGTCAGTGTAGTGTCTCAGAAGCCAAATAAAGATGTTTCCAGGAGAAAATGCATTAAAGGCTGGTAGGAAGAGGACTGAAAACTTTTTCATTGGATTAAGCCACACTGAGCACATAAGTAACCATATTAAACTGTCCAGGTAGAAGGATGGCACTGGAAGTTCTGAATAAGCTGAATAAGTTTGAAATAACCATTACAGAGAATGGGAGAGGAAATTGACTAGATCTGCAGTTTCATAAAATTTAGAAAAAAACATTTGAAGGAATGATTATAAATTTATTCATTAATTCAAAAAGGATTTATGGAATAATCCCAGTGAGCAAGGCACTGGTTGGTGTATTTTGGGTATAAAACAGACAATATTCCCTGCTCTCATGAAAATTAAAGTCTAGTAGATTGACAAAGAAATAAGAAAGATTCATATAAAAAAAAGTCACACAGTATGTTAGAGGGTGACCAGAGTTATTTAAAAAGCAAGTAGATAAAAGTTAGAAAGATCAGGAGTATTTGAGGTAAGAGAAGATTGCAGTTCAAAATTTGAATGACAATTATATTTAATTTTGGTGATACTTCAGCAGTGATACAGACTAGAGGAAGTGAGAAGTAGCCCTGTGGATATCTGGGGAACAGCAGTCTAGACAAGGGAACAGCCAATGCAAGCTCCTTGAGGTGGCAGGGCAGTGTGCATGGAACAGAGGGAGCAAAGGATAATAAGAGATCAAGTTAAGAAAACTATGGGAATGCCTGTAAGGGCCAGAGAGTGGAGGGACATGAAGGCCATTGCATGGATTTAGCTTTGACTGGGTGAAATAGGAGCCACTCATACTGCTAACAATGTGTACTTGTTCCCAAATTTCTCGGGTGATGTTCAGTTTGTGGAACATAGGCACTGAGAGTTGCCTTTATAACCAGTTTTGATGGTTACTGCAAAAAGGCAGCGTGATGGTAGAATTGTGTTTTGACAAGCATCTTATGAAAATGCAAGACCGTATGTTTTCAGCTTGAAAATGAACAGAGGGAAGAAAGTAACTGTATTGGAAGAGGGAGAGGAAAGTGGACTGGGGATTTGATAAGAATGTGTATAGTTCCTATTCAGTAATAAAAAGAGAAATAAGCAAGTAAATATAGATAAATACATTGAGTCTGGATCCAGAATTTGAAGCTTTTTCAGCATTGGACCATCCTGTTCTCATTTGTCAAATCACTCCCATTTGTAGAACTAAATTAGTACTTCACGGTGCTGGGACAGAGAGGAGTCTAAAAAAGATTATTTTGAACCCAAAATTTTTTTTTTTTTTTTTTTTGTCTTTTTCCGTGTCCGGCAACGGATCGCAACCCTCAGTGTCGCCCCCGCACCGGACCGGGACCGGCAACGGGACCGCAACCCTCGGCGTTGCTCCCGCGCCTCGCTCAGCCAGTGAGCGGGAACCGGTCTGTATGTGGGATCCGAACCCTTGGCGGGAGCGCCGCCACGCTTCCCAAGCAGCGCACTATCGCAGTGCGCCACCGGGCCGGCCCAACCAAAAATGTTTTTTTTTTTTTTTTTTGTCTTTTTCCGTGTCCGGCAACGGATCGCAACCCTCAGTGTCGCCCCCGCACCGGACCGGGACCGGCAACGGGACCGCAACCCTCGGCGTTGCTCCCGCGCCTCGCTCAGCCAGCGAGCGGGAACCGGTCTGTATGTGGGATCCGAACCCTTCCCGGGAGCGCCGCCGCG
>NW_007732541.1:114585-120219 GCF_000696425.1 Galeopterus variegatus | reverse complement strand
TTTTTTTTTTTTTTTTTTTTGTCTTTTTCCGTGTCCGGCAACGGATCGCAACCCTCAGTGTCGCCCCCGCACCGGACCGGGACCGGCAACGGGACCGCAACCCTCGGCGTTGCTCCCGCGCCTCGCTCAGCCAGCGAGCGGGAACCGGTCTGTATGTGGGATCCGAACCCTCGGGGGGGAGCGCCGCCGCGCTTCCCAAGCGGCGCACTATCGCAGTGCGCCACCGGGCCGGCCCAACCAAAAATGTTTTAACAAAGCATGATTCTTTAAATTAAAAAATAAACTTCTTAATATTGTACTTCAAGAATACGGTTTAGGGCCGGCCCGGTGGCACACTGGATAGTGCGCCGCTTGGGAAGCGCGGCGGCGCTCCCGCCCGAGGGTTCGGATCCCACATACAGACCGGTTCCCGCTCACTGGCTGAGCGAGGCGCGGGAGCAACGCCGAGGGTTGTGATCCCGTTGCCGGTCCCGGTCCGGTACGGGGGCGACACTGAGGGTTGCGATCCGATGCCGGACACGGAAAAAGACAAAAAAAAAAAAAATGAATACGGTTTAGAAAAAGTCTATTTTTTTTTGGGGGGGGGCCTGTTGGCCATTCATTCATTCATAAAACAAAGCAAATAAAGTAAACATTTACCAACTATGTACCAAAAATTAAGATGGGTACTGGGAAATATTCCCTTTAAGAAGGACACAGTCCACTGAACTTCTTCACAACTTATTTTCCATGTTGTAGTAAAGTATTTTTCCTTATAGGAGTATAAGTACATGCAAATTATCCACTTTGTGAGCCCTGCCATTGCAACACCAGAATTAATCAATGAAATTATTCTTTCTCATGGTGTTCAAAAGGATGTCTGACTGTCAATTTAAGTGAGCCTTTTCAAAACTTAATTCCGTAAACCTATGATTGAATGGGATTGTTAGGTTCTACATTACTGGACCTAAAAGTGTAATACTTTGAGTATTAATGAGTATAACAGTTGGCTTTTAAGATGGTTTCAGTTGCTTTGATAATGGGATAGTAATGCAAAAATTAATTGATCTGACTGCATTGACTAATTCCAGTTAAGTAAACCCCTGACTCTCTCCTAACCTTACAGGTTTTTTTATATAAATGATTGGAGAAAATGGAAGATTACATTTTTATACATATTTAATATACATGCATCATACTGAATATTTTATATATATTATATAAGGCAAGGCTTGTTCATAAATTTTTAGAAGCAAATTCCATTCTCTGACTGGCTGTATGATCCCTTAACACCCATATATAGTTCCCTCACGGGTATCATTAAAATGAAAAATATGCACTTTTTAGGCATATATACACTAAATCAAAAGTTCATTTTTGTTTAAACATCTTTCTTCAACTATATTATATCATTTTTGAAAGTACAATTTATAAGGCTCAAAACTGAATGTGTTCCAAACTTTTTCTTACTAAACAAGAAAGTACTTATATTTATATCCATTTTGAATCAGACTTCAGAGAACCATACTTTAATCAGGAAATCTGAGGTTGTGAAAATGTACAGTATATTGATTTTTTTTCCATGTTGCTGTGAACACTAAATATTGTCTCAGCAGACTAATGAAATACTTTATTTTATGATATGTCTTCAGGCTAATGGAGATGTGTAACATGTTACAGCCAAATTTTATATAATATTCTGTATTAAAAGGATCACCCATATTCCCAAAGATATCCCCATATTTTCACTTTTATAAAAAATGAATTTGCTCCAACACATTACTTACACATTCTCAGACAGATAATTTAAAACTAGATAATTTGTAAATGGTTTAATTGAACTCTAATTACATTGTAGAAGAGATATGGAGAAGAAATCCAATGAAGGAATAATTATCATTAAAAAATATAGTTTGTATATATTTTTATATTTTGTTAGAAAATTTGGTTAAATAATGAAAACAGCATTATTATACCACTAGCTTCATAACAATTTATGCAAAATAGTATATAGAACAGTTATCTGCTTTGTAGCAAAGAGGGTAGCTCTGTATTTTTAATATAGATCATTTCTCTTTAAATGTCTTATTTTTCAAAATGTTTTACAAAATAGTTTTATTAGAGAGTTCATAATAGGTTTCCTTGCATAAGGCATTTATAGAAAAACATTACAAAATAAAATAGCTCAATCAAAAATATTTAGGATACTTTTCATGTTATATTTATCAATTGAATATTTAAAGAGCAAAGTAAATGAGTTTAAGATTCTCTTTTTCACACGTTTTACATAGACATGATTCTTACAATAAAGTTGCAAATAATTTTTACAGGTATAAATACTGTTGCATGAAGAAAAATATCTACTAATTGCATATCAGAACTGGATTTAGTTGAGTGAAATAGAAATCCAACTGTAAACTCTTAAACAAAGAAAGATTTGTGTGTGTGTGTAAAAAGAAGTCCAGAGATAGTAACTCTATGATAACATCAAGAGAAGACCTTTTAATTTTCCAGTGCATTATCTTGAGCATGTGGCTTTCCTCTCTATGCTCATAAATCAGCTTCTGTGTCTCTAGTTGTTATTTCAGCAAGAAATGGGAAAGACAAAAGAAAAGCTGCAAAAAGTACACACCAGGTAAGTCTGTCCATTTAAAAAAAAAGTTTTCCTAAAAGCCCCAAAAGGTTTCTTCCTTGTTTACCTCATTAGGCAAAATGGAGTCACATGTCTTTCCTGGCTCTAAGGCATTCTGGGGAGAAGAGCACTTTAATTAGCAGTACTACTACCCTAGGCACAGCCCATTGATAGCACATGATATTAATATGGAGGGATTCTATTAATAAGGAGAAAGGGGAAATGGATATTAGGTAGGCCACTAGCAGTAACTGTCATGCTCATTATCCACTTTGCAATCAGATCCCAAAAGGCTTAGGTACTGTTAAAGAGATTGCTTGTAATAGAAGTTCACTAGCTTCAGTGGAACAGAAGACAGCATATCTCACTGTCTTTTATGATTTAATGTTCTGTAGTAATCATTTACAGAAAGCTGCAAAAATTAATGGTGGAAAATGCATAGTGTGGAGGCAGTTACATCTGTGTTTTTACTCCCTGTCTTCTAGTTATGTAGAATTAGGCAAGTTATTTAACATCTCTTTCATTTATTCTATAATTTGTAGAATAGAAATTTTAGAGTGAGAACATTACTTTGCATAGAATATACAAGCAATTATCAGATGACTCCCAGTTTTCTCAAAATTCATGTAAACAATATTTGCAATGACTGGGTAAAAATTTCAGGAAAAGAAAAGCTGATCATCAATTAAATTTTCTTGATTACTTATTTTTTCTAATAATGTAAGCAAATAAATTCTGAGTAAAAAAAATCTGTTGATTTGAAAAGCTCTGGTAGGTTTTGTTTTAAGCTGAATAGATATTCAATAGCAGCTGAAGAATACCATAAAATGAATTGCATATTGACTGTGTTGATATGCAAAGCAGGTAAAACACTTTGCGTTATTCTGGCCATCACTTGAAGACCGAATAAAATAATCTTCGCTGCTTCTAACTGGCAGAGATGGAAGGGTTATCCTGGTTGCTGCAATATCTCCTGCCAGTAACTAGTCATACTTTATAACTAGAGATTGAATCAGCAATAATTATGCCATTTTACACCTGGAAGCAGTCGTGGTGATAGACTGATTCTGGGTTGGTACAGCAAGAATCGAGAGGTTTAGTCCAGCCCCTTGTTTTTCTGTCTAGATTAACCAGGTAAAGTACCCCCCTGAGTCTAGTCTTCCTGGTTCTCTGAGACTTGCACATATTGCTTGATCTGTTTTGTCTTGCAAATATCATTTGCTCTCAGGCAGACTTGATCCCAGTCTCAGTATTCCATCTGGCATTTTTATAGTACACGTAGATGTTGGCTCAGGCTGTCAACCTGGGAAGGAAAGAACAGACAAACATTAAGCATAAGAAAAAGCAGAAGGCAGGAGTCTAACCATGACTGAACCTCAGTAATAACAGCAAAAGAGCAGATTAGCTCCAAAAATAACAGGAGCAGAAAGTAGTCACAAGTGGTTGCAGAGAAATAATAGCTAACACTCAGTAGTACTCACTATTTGCACTGTACTAAACTCTTAACTTTTATTATCTTATTTAATCCTCACAACTGTCACGATTATTTGTCTTTTACACATAAGAAGTTAACTATGTTGTCCAAGGTCACAGCACCAATCTCAGGCAGTTTGATTCTAAAATCTGTGCATTTAAATGGTATTGTACATCATATCTAAACTGAGATACCAAATAAATAAATAGCCTTAAAATACTGCTGAGTTTACTTCTTTGAGAAAAACCCTGAGAGATTGACCTATCCACATTTACGACTGGAAGTTCCATAGCAGGCGGGCACATGTAGACTGGACTAGCAGTTCCAACTAGATGCCTTTAAGTGATACTGTTCACTAATACTAAGATTTATCACAGACATTATGGAAGACATTTAATGGCTGAATTACTCTTAGAGACACGTCCTGGGAATATGTGTTTCAGGCTGTTGCAGTTCTGCTCCGATCAAATCATATTTCTTGTGAAAACTGTGTAGTGTTAACTGATGGAACATCAAACCTGAAGGGACAGTTCAATGGGTTTGTATTTGAGTTGAAAAAAAAAGTCAATTTTTATTTGTTCTTAGAACCATGTTTTGATTCAGACGGTATTAGATGCAATGGGAATGTAAGAAGAGAAGGCCTCACGTTTGCCTTTTAAATGGTGATGCTTCATTTTTATGACTGGGGTAAAAGTAGATGTCAAAAAAAAAAAAAAAAACATCCAGAGGTTATTGAATAATAATTTTCTCATGGTGAAATAATGTCTACCGTAAATTTATACCAAAAGAAAAATTGATGAGTTTCAGCTAAGAAAGTGTAGTAAATAAAAGTAAAATAAAGAAAGGGCTACTATTACTTTAGCAAAGATTTCCTGCTATTTTCCTGCTACAAACTGTAAATGTGGGAGGCATTTCAAATCTAAGCATGGGGAATGGAGTGGAGGGCTGTTAAGGTTGTGTTAGAATTAAGTACCATTTTGGTTAGCATTTAATTTTTAAAGCAATTAAACATGCATAAATTATAGTGAATATAAGATTTTTTTCTTTCCTTATCTGTGCTTTATTTTGAAGAAATCTTTCAGTCTCCCATGAGAAGGAAACAAACAAAAAAGGCAGAGTGAATTGTACTGGGTAATATACTAAAGAGTGGGATAGCTTCTCAGGAGACCAACTGTGGTTTGTTCATTCAAATGACATAAAGGAATCAATTGTCCCTATACGTTCAATTTGCTTTTATGTAAGAAACTATTTGCTGCTATTCATCTTGAAATGCTGGCCCTAGAAATATTTTATAAAGATTCTCAGGAGACCAACTGTGGTTTGTTCATTCAAATGACATAAAGGAATCAATTGTCCCTATATGTTCAATTTGCTTTTATGTAAGAAACTATTTGCTGCTATTCATCTTGAAATGCTGGCCCTAGAAATATTTTATAAAGACCTAACATCATAAGTAGGCTAATCATCCTGGTATTATAGAGGGACAATTTTTTAAAAATTAATGTATTACATGATATAATAATTGATGCCACAAAAGTATTAGGTCTGA
>NW_007732541.1:113036-114378 GCF_000696425.1 Galeopterus variegatus | reverse complement strand
GGTGAAATAATGTCTACCGTAAATTTATACCAAAAGAAAAATTGATGAGTTTCAGCTAAGAAAGTGTAGTAAATAAAAGTAAAATAAAGAAAGGGCTACTATTACTTTAGCAAAGATTTCCTGCTATTTTCCTGCTACAAACTGTAAATGTGGGAGGCATTTCAAATCTAAGCATGGGGAATGGAGTGGAGGGCTGTTAAGGTTGTGTTAGAATTAAGTACCATTTTGGTTAGCATTTAATTTTTAAAGCAATTAAACATGCATAAATTATAGTGAATATAAGATTTTTTTCTTTCCTTATCTGTGCTTTATTTTGAAGAAATCTTTCAGTCTCCCATGAGAAGGAAACAAACAAAAAAGGCAGAGTGAATTGTACTGGGTAATATACTAAAGAGTGGGATAGCTTCTCAGGAGACCAACTGTGGTTTGTTCATTCAAATGACATAAAGGAATCAATTGTCCCTATATGTTCAATTTGCTTTTATGTAAGAAACTATTTGCTGCTATTCATCTTGAAATGCTGGCCCTAGAAATATTTTATAAAGACCTAACATCATAAGTAGGCTAATCATCCTGGTATTATAGAGGGACAATTTTTTAAAAATTAATGTATTACATGATATAATAATTGATGCCACAAAAGTATTAGGTCTGATTTTAAGCAGGAAAGTATTTGTGTCTTCTGTACTGCATAAAATCAACTTGGGACATAAAATGCAAGAAAAATTTAATGTTAATGCTAATAGTAAAAACCATGCATGATTTATGGATGAGGAACTAGAATTGCATTATCACTGGGGTGTAATATATATTTTTAAAATTTTGAAAGCTTAAACTTTCCCCGGATTTAATAAAGAAGAAAGAAATTAGTTTTGTTCCCTTCTTGCCTTTACTGGCTGTCGTTTCTGCTACATGGCTCAATGTGGTTATCATTGCTCACTTTTTATTTGCAGTATGTGTAGATAGTGGTTATTATAATTATATACATAGGGTCAAGGAGGGGGAAAATAAGCAGTTTTATAGGAGACTAAGGAGAAGGTAAGGATGATGGACAAATTATAACTGAAACATTGATGTTTCTTTCTGTCTTCTTCACACGCAGGTCTTGTTCTCAGATTGTAATCTTAATACTCTTGATTGAAAAAGTTCAAACCAAGAACAGTCTTTTTAAAAACTGACTTTTTTTGTGTGGTTAAGTATTTTCTTTTTTCTCTTTAAGGAATAAATTTATATATGTTTATTTCCAATGCTTTGGTAACATAGAGTATTGGACAAAGCAGACATTTAAACAGCAAAGTTAGTTATTTTTTTAATTATCTTCTTAGGCTTAAGAATGTCTAAC
>NW_007732541.1:93342-111449 GCF_000696425.1 Galeopterus variegatus | reverse complement strand
TTTTAAGCCTTGTCTATTATTGTTTACTTCAAAACTATATAATTTATAGTAGACTATTTATGAGTAAGATAAATTACACTGCAGCTTTAATTTTTCAGCTTTACAACTCTCACTTGTGACATAGAAAATGAAGAGATTTAAAATCCATTTCAAGCATGTAACTATAATTTCATAAAATTTTATGCCCGACGATATATAACATGTGATAAAAATGTGCAGTACAGAAAACATTCACCATTTACTGCCTCTTCATGTCCACAAGTATTGGGCCTTTTCAATAGGGATAAATGATGAAGGAAAGGCTTCTTTGTTGTTGAAAAACTTCCAAAAAATATAACAGTAAAATTAAAAATAAAATAAAAGAGGAAGTGCATTACTGAGACCAGTTCAGGACACCTGAGTTTTCTTCTCAGCCTCTGCACCTGCCAGCTGCAGTGTATTAGACAAGTATTTTAACATGCAAGCTTCAGCCTCTTCATCTTCATGGCTAAGGAGGAAAGGATTGTTAATGCCATAGAAAATATTTATAAAATAACCCATGCATTTGTATAGATTATTCAAATATAAAATATTACTATAATTATTAATAAACAAATGATCACATTTATTTTGCCTTATAATTTTATTTTAAGTCTGACAATAAAGCTTATATCTACTAATTTTACCCCATGCTATCTTTCCTGTGTTGCTAATGGAGCTTGAAATTGTTGTCGTCCTTTCTAAACTGAGCACTGATCTCTTCTCAGTCTTTGATGCCTTTAGGTGGTACTTTTTCCTCATATAAATGTTCTAATGTAATTTTATGAAATTATCATAAAATCCATCTAATGTGATTTATTTTATCTAAAACCATCAGAAAACTAAGCTTCTTTTTACTTTTAAATGTTTTAAATTTTATAGGAACATAATGTTTTGATTTATTAAACATTGTAAGTTCTCTTTCATAAGCCACCTAATAGTGACAGGTAATTTCACCTGGTGTAATGGAAAGAACCCCAGGCAGAGAGTTGGATAACCCAGTTTCTATTTTGATTTCTGTAATTAACTAGCTCTATGATTTGGGGGAAATCACTTAGCCTTTCCGATGCTTAATTTCCTCATTTGTAAAATAAAGTAATTGAAACAATTTCTCTAAGGTACTCTGTAGTTCCAACGGCCTGATTTTATGCCATGACAGAAACCACTCATGAAGACCATATTTTACATTTTCTTTTTAAATCTGTTTTCTTCTTACCAATTTGAATTCTACTAGCAATATTTTTGCAATATCTGATCCAAAGTATAATTTGGCTTAAAAACTGTCTATGATCAGTACTATTGAAAGAGAGCTGGTATGACCCATTTCTCCAATCAAGGTACTATGCAATGGTCTAGTCTGGCCAGTTCAAGAGTCATGGTAGAAATAGTCCTACTGCAAGAAAGACAGAATGTATACCTCAAGTAGGCAGCTTTTTAAAATTATTTATTTATTTATTTTTTGTCTTTTTCGTGACTGGTAAGGGGATCGCAACCCTTGGTGTGATGTCGCCCGCACCGCACCGGTCAGTCCTATATAGGATCCGAACCAGCGGCAGGAGCGTCGCTGCACTCCCAGCGCTGCACTCTCCCGAGTGCGCCACGGGGCCGGCCCAAAAATTATTTATTTGTGAACAGATAAGTATCTGAGATGAGTGCTCAAATATTATTCATCTCCTTATGAACAGAGCCAAAAACATTCAAGTTTCATTAATAGCCAGTGTGTATTCAGAACCAACAAATGACATGCCAACTATTCAGAGAAGCTTCAGGATATAAAATGGGTGGCAATTTTGTTATACTCATATCTGCAAACACAGAAGGAGTATAGAAGCAAAAAGTACTCAACATTTTATAAGGCAATAAATGAAGCCTGTTTAAAATTATAACATAGCATTATTTGTATTTTTTTGTTGGTGGTGGTGGTTTTTGCGTGTGTGCAAGCAGCATCAAAATTTGGAATTACAGAAAAATTATGTTCAGCACAAAGTGTTTCCCTTAGAAGAGGGGAAGTTGGTTTGGGCAGCAGCTAAATTGTGATCATCATAAATCTTCAAGCAGACAATCTACAAGTGTTCAGTGGATGATTATGTGTTTTCCAGTGTGTGCCTGTGATTCTGAATTGGTGAAAGGGAGTAGGGAGAAACTACGAGCCCTGACGCTGCTCCAGTCAACACACATTCAGCATAATGGAATGCCTGCTAAGCTTTCATTTTCAGAAATGCCATGTTTTTAAAACTGCTTAGCATGGCTGGCTTGGAGAAAAGTAGTATGCAGAACAATAAAATTAATAAATCTATGTATTTGATTAGGGTTTAATTAACTGTCAGTATTTGAATGGCAGAAGCAGGGACCTGTACCACAGCATATCAGTACAAAATGAGACAACGCACAATGGACAGAATGAAAGTTCTGCCCTTAATATTGAGCTCACTATACTCTAGATCAATGGACTGGACATTTCACTTTGACCTAATACAAGAACAGAGTTAGATGAAATTGTACAAAGGATGAAGCAGTAGCCACAGTAAAATCTGCTCTATTTCTTTACTGACTTTGATGTGGAACAACAGAGTCTTTATCCATATTGATCGTTGGGAACTTACTGATGTCCCCAAATCTGTGGAATACATTCAGTATTCAATGAACACGGGTTCCATGGAAAAAGAAAGTGGGAAGTTGTGTTTTTTGGGAGATTTAGGCAGGGCCATTTTGTTATATTTATTTGTTTGTTTTTTAGACTAACAAAACTAAATTCAGAGTAGGAGATTTGTGGGTTTATTATATGTGGAAAAGTCATGAATGTATCCTGGAATTGACATAATGTCAGTTTCTCTTTGTATGTAGATTCTATTTTTTTTTTTTTTTTTTTTCAGAGTCACCTCCATTATGTTGTCCAGGGTAGAAGGTGGGTGGGGACTATCTTAGTAGTCAATCAGCTACTTCTTTGAATAGTAAAGTGGGTACCAGAGCTGGGACCCCTGCCCGTCCTGTGGCCAAAGGGACAAAATGCAGAAATTAGCGATATCACTGGATTCACATGTTGGAGTTGTACACAAACAGATACAAAAAGGGGCAGAGGTGTTAACCAGAAAGAGTGAAGCAGGGATACTGGCAGGAAAAATTAAAGCAAACAAATTAATGTGTCAGAAAACTGTGGCACATAACCAAGAAATCAAAATTGTCTCTTTAATCTAAAGGCATGATTTATTTTTTAAAAACTAAAGTAGCATTAATAGTAGATTTCTATAATTACTCCTATATTCTAGTATTCTACTGCTGCAGTGCAAATTCCCACAAATTTAGCAGCTTAAAACAACTCCCATGTATTAACTCTCAGTTCTACAGGCAGGAGTCCAGCACAGCATCACTGGGTTCTTTGCTCAGGGGTTCACTAATCTAAACCAACATGTAAGCAGGGCTGTTTCTCTCTTGAGGCTCTAAGGGAAGAAGCCGCTTCCAAACTTGTTCAGATTGTTGGCAAAAGTCATTTTCTTGTTATTTTAGAATCTAGGTCTCCTTTTTACCACAAGCCCCGTCAACTGCTAGAGGTGGCTCCTCTGCATCAATAAATCACAAGAAGGGTGTTTGCTTTCTTCCAAGCCAGTGGGAGCATGGGTCTCTGACTTCCTCTTCTCACATCTGGAAAAACTTTCTGCTTTAAAGATCTCCTATAATTAGATCAGGCCCATCCAAATAATCTCCTTATTTTGAGGTTAACTGTGCCATATAACATAAAGCAACTATAGGAGTGAAATCCACAATCTTCACAGTCCTGGGAATTAAGCACTGAATGTACACCAAGAAGAGAGAAATCTTGGGGAACATAATAGAATCCTGCCTGCCACCCCCTATGTTGCAGTTCAATCATAATTGAGAATCGAGGCTTAATTTGTATTAAGTTCTGTATTGAGTATGCCGAAGTTCTACAATATAAAATAATACAATGCAGTATGATTAGACCCTGCTTAGTCTCAGAAATTCTGTCTATAACTTATCTTAATCAGCAATCAATGATCCATGGAGAAAGAGAAATTAGAAAAAGCAGTGGCAGGAGATCCATAAACTACTTTTTTTAATCTTTGAAATCAATAACATTCACAGGTCAATTTTAGGAAAATGTGCTATAAACACAAATACACATACACAATTCCAGGGATTCTATGAATTATTATGAGAAAACTAATAACAAAAAAAGTGTTTCTTCTGAGAAGCTACTGAACTTTAAAAGATTTATTCATCATTTAAGGCCTCAATCAATGTCTAATTAAGCACCTGCTTTTATAATACTGAATTCTTTTTTTTTTTTAATAACCTCTGACCTTTAAAAATACAATAGCCTGAAATCAATTCAGTTTCAGTCTGGCATTCAATAGTACATATTTGCTAAAAGCAGTCCAAGTTCAAGTTACAGCATATGTGACAACTTGTGTCTCTCTTTGTTTGCTTTTTTCTTTTTCTTTTTTTTTTCCTTTTAAAGTCGAAATGGAACTATTATTCTTTTGGAGGTTTCTTAGGAATCTTATTGGCCTTAGTGGGAAATAAGTGAACTCTGAGAATGATTCCTTCCTTAATGTGTTTATAATGATAGCTCTGAAAAAACCATCTCTAGCTAACCTGTGTTTAGAAGCAAGATGTAACTTACTACATTTCCTACGCAGAATAGTTATAGTACTATTTCTCATTTACACACTAAAATTTAGCATTAAGATTACTCATTTTCATATTATTGGGCAGAACATAAATATGTAATGTACATATTATCATGCAAATAAAATAATATTTATGATACCATTACAAGATAGAAGACTGAGAGATGTAAATTCTTAATAAATTTGACAAAAAAACAACATGACTTGTAAGCTGTTTAAGTTCTTGGATTTATTTTTTCTTCATTTGTGATATTCTTTCAAAATCTGTTTAAAGTAATTACTATAGAGTGAGAAAAAGAAATAAAAGACTTCAGTAAGGTGGCTTTGTGCTTTAACACACAAAGCAATCCCTACAGTAATGGATGCTACAGAAAATGGGTCACCTTCAAACCACCCTTAAAAATAAGCAAACACTGTAATTTCAGATTGTTCTTCTAAGAGCATTATTTTTTATTATGTATATGTATTGGCCTTTTATTCATTTTGCAAAAATGTGCTGTGTGAGCATAAGAAAACAGAAATACTATCTCCTCTCTTTTTTTTTCTCACATACAACGTAAATACACTCATATAAAAACATCTGCATACTCATGCATGTATCTATTTGTGTGGTTATTTTAGTATAATGAATTTTGTATCTTTCAAAACAAATTATGGCATAAACAATGTGTGCAACCTTAGAAAAAATGTTTTCTTTGAAATATTTTATTGGCATAAAAGTATATTCTCATCAACATAAATATTGTTTGCTTTTTCAAGTTGATTTTTAATTGTTAAAAATACATCAAGACACAGTACATTACTGATATAATTTCTAATGCAAATATAACATCACTTTGTATTTTAAATAAAACACAAATAGAATGTGTTTTTAATTACATAGCATGGGCTTACCTAAAATTTCTATAGGAGAGTGTAATTTGAGAGGCACAAAACTATAAAATGAAACAGTATTTTGGGTGAATTCCCTCGTTGCTATGACCCATATTATTCACAACCAGATTCCCGTCTCCTTGGGAGTAAGTAAGTACTAAATTGTGCTTTCTATTCCAGTACCTACTACAATTACTAGTGCTCATGCCAAGATGTTTGAATGAAACTTTATTCATTGATACATTCATAATAATCCAGATCTGGTTTTGCTCAAACAAATTGATGTCACAAAACTAATTCTTGAGTAGTTTGTATCTGTTGCTAATCCAATTCTCTGAACTAAGATTTAGTTTAGTTTTTTTGTTTGTTTGTTTGTTTTCTTTCAAGACAGAGACAGTTTTGAAAGTTAATAAATAAATAAATAAATAAATAAATAAATAAATAAATAAATAAATAAATAAATAAATAAATGGCATTATATCATCAAATGAAAACTGAGCTGTTTCAGTTTGAGTACTAATACCAAAGACACATTGAGTTAGATTACCTGGTTTGAATATCAACTCTGCATCTTTCTGCTTGTGTCTTGAATGAAGGTAGCCTGCTTGTGCCTCAATTTCTGTATTTACAAAATGATGGTGATATTGTAAAGGTTCTACTCATAGGGTTATTCTGGGTATTATACTAGGTTCAGACATATAAAGTCATTGAAAATTGCCTAACAGAAAGTAGAAGCTTGACAGGGTTTTCTATCATTATTTTGAATTTAATTAATTTTCTTGTATGCATTAATGTAAATCAATATAAAAAGAAACAAATATTGCTATCCTGGGCTTATTTTTATGTAAAGGGAGAGAAATAAAGGAAACAAATATTATAGGCAAATTCTCTATAGTATCTTCCCAAATTTATATAAATGTTATAATTCACATTTTACATATGAAAACTCTGAGGTCCAACAAATTTTATTAATTTACACAGTGAGACCCAGGTAATAAGTGACAGGTTTATGATTCAAATCCTTAAATATTTGATGCTCATGATCACAGACTTACCTCATTCCATGTTGTGTACTCCCCATATGCTAAGACAAAAAAAAAAAAAAAAAAAAAAAAAAAAAAAAAAACAAAGAAACCTTTTAAAGATTTGCTAGCTATCTGTGCATGTATTCATTCCTTTATTGAGTCACTAGTTCATTAAACCATTACTGAGCACGAACCATGTGTCCCGTATTTGATTGGGTGGGAACACAGAAAACACTAAGTATAATCCAGTTGTGTCTAATCCCTTATCTCTGTGAAAGCAAAACTTTGAGCAACACAGACATAAGTCCAAAACAAATGACAGAAAGAAGGGTACAACTGGGCAGGAGGGAGAAGAAAGGGTTTATAAGATAAAGAGGAAGATTAAACAAAGGGGTTTGATATCAATATACAACCGTTCCATTTTCAGATATTCTGAATTGAACAGATCTTTCAGTTGAGTTGAAATCCACCTAAAAGTAAGATGATTTCAGTGATAGGACTGGTAGTATCAACAATAAATTTCAGGTGAAAAAATTATATTTTCATCTCCTCTCTTAGGGTCAAGTCATCCTGGTGCAAGTTCTGCAAAACAATACAATCGTTTGGAAATCACAAATATATTCAAAATTTTAACATATTTAAAAGTATTATTTTTGACTAAGTAATCATTTCCTTTTTAAAATCAGACAGAGGCAGTGGGGGGAAAAAGATAATGTAAGAAGTCTGTATCTATGACAACCTGAGGTCGGTCTCGTAGCTGGGGAAAGGTGCTGCCTACCTTTAGTCAAGAGATGAATATTCTACCGACTGATCAGGAAATGCCTGAGAGCACAGAAAAAAGTCTGGTTAAAACATATCATTTCAACTACCTAGCAAAAGCTAATTCACAGGTTTAAGAGAAGGTCCCTGGGTACTACAAAACTCAATCACTTTCACAACAGGTAGATATGCTGCTTTGTAAAAAGGATTTACTCAAACATCAAGGAACTGCTTTTAGAAACCATATATTTATTTCTCTAAACTTATATAGGCATTGTGTGTGTGCTAATTAGTTTCATTTCTTGAAGAAGAATATTATGTATTCTTACACAATTATTATTTTTGACAATTGTTATTTTATATTTATTATTTATATTTGTTATTATTTTATATTTATTATTACAATCTTGAAAATTATTATTTTGATTGTTGTGCCTGCATTTCCGTTTTTTTAAAGCCATCTCAATTGCCTCTTTATTTATATTTTTGTTTATTATTTTTGTCTCTCCAAATGGAACAATTGTTTTTATCTTTATTCATGGGGCACAAAGTTGACCATCACTAGCTGTGACCAAGATGTGTTGATCAGTTCAATACTATCAGCATGCCTATTATCACAAATTGCAATTACTCCCTGTGTCCTCCACTGAACCTCTCCCCAAACCCACTTCCCCTCCTCCCCTCCACTATTGGTATCCCTAGGTCTGTTCCCTCCTTCTGCAAGTTCAACACACCACTGTGGTTTTTCTTTCCTTTCTTCATTCTCTCTTAGCTCACCTTTATCAGTGAGAACATGTGGTATTTTTCCCTCTGTGCCTGGCTTATTTCACTTAACATAATTTTCTCCATACTCATCCCTGTGACTGCAAATCGCAGGATTTCATTTATTTTTATAACTGAATAGGATTCAATTATATGTATGTACCACACTTTCCTTATCCAGTCATCTGTTTGATGGACTTTTAGGTTGGTTCCATATCTTGGCTATTGAGAATAGAGCTGTGAAGAACATGGGAGTGCAGGTATCCCTTCAACATGAAAATTTCCATTCCTTTTGGTATATACCCAGAAGCAGGACTGCTGGATCATATCATGGATCTATCTGTAGTTGTTTGAGAAAACTCCAGACTGTTTTCCATAGTGGCTGTACTAATTTACAGTCCCACCAACAATGTAGAAGAGTTCCCCTTTCTCCACCTCCTCTCCAGCATTTATGTTTAGTCTTTTTGATTAGGCCAGTCTAACTGGGTTGAGAACATGTCTCAATGTGGTTTTAATTTGAATTTATCAGTTAATTAGGGATGTTGAGCATTTATTCAGGTACCTGTTGGCCATTTGTATGTCTTCCTTCAAAAAATATCTATTAAGCTCCTTTGCCCATTTTTTAATTGGGTTACTTGATTTTTTAGTGCATATTTGTTTGAATTACTTGTGTATTCTGGATATGAATCCCTTGTCAAAATATGCAAATATTTTCTCCCATTCTGTAGGTTGTCTTTTCACTCTGTTGATTGTTTCCTTTGCTGTGCAGAAGCATTTTAATTTGATGTAATCCCATTTATTTATTTCTTTGTTGTTGCTTGTGCTTCTGGAGTCTTATTCATAAAATCTTTGCCCAGTTTTACTTCCTGGTGTGTTTCCCTTATGTTTTCCTTAGGTAGTTTTATAGTTTCAAGTCTTATACATAAGTTTTAAATCCATTTTGAGTTGATTTTGGTATACAGCGAGAGGTGCAACTCTATTTTCCTTATTCCACATATGGATGTCCATTTTTCCCAGCACCATTTATTGAAGAGGCATTTTTTTCCCTAATGTATGCTATTGTTACCTTTGTCTAAGATCAGTTGGCTATAAGTCTATTGGTTGATTTCTGGGTTGTCTTCTGTTCTCCTGATCCAAGTGTCAATTTTTATTTTGTTACCATGCTTGGTTACTGTAGTTTCATAGCACAATTTGAAGTCAGGTAGTGTTATGCCTCCGGGTTTATTTATTTATTTATTTTGATCAGGATTGCTTTGGCCTTTGAGGTCTTTTGTTGTTCCATATGAATGTAGCACTGTTTTTTTTTTTTTTCTATTTCTGTGAAGAATGTCATTGGTGTTTTGATGGGGACTGCACTGAATATGCAGATTGCTTTAGATAGTACAGACATTTTCACTGTGTTGATTCTTCCAATCCAACTATTTCTGTGAAGAATGTCATTGGTGTTTTGATGGGGACTGCATTGAATATGCAGATTGCTTTAGATAGTACAGACATTTTCACTGTGTTGATTCTTCCAATCCAAGAACATGGAATGTCTTTCTACCTTTTTGTGTCTTATTTAACTTATTTCAGTAATGATTTGTAGTTCTCTTCATAGAGATCTTTCAATTCCTTTGTTAAATTGATTCCTAAGTATTTTACTTTTTGGTGATTATTGTAAATGGGCTTATTTTCTTGGTTTCTTTTTCTGTTAATTTGCTATTGGAGAATGAAAACACTACTGATTTGGGGGTGTTGATTTTGCATCCCGCAACATTACTGAAATTGTTAATCCACTCTAAGAATTTTTGGGTAGTCGTTAGGTTTTTCTATGTGATTATGTCATCTGCAAAGAAGGACAGTTTGATTTTGTCTTTTTGATCCTGGATGCTCTTTATTTCTTTCTCTCGAATGATTGCTCTGGCTAGTACTTCTAATACTATGTTAAATAGGAGTGGTGATAGTGGGCATCCTCGTCTTGCTCCTGTTCTTAAGGGAAAAGCTTTCAGCTTTTCCCCATTCAGGATGATACTGGCAGTGGGTTTGTCATATACAGCTTTTATTGTGTTGAGATACTTTCCTTGTATACTTAATTTTCTGAAGTTTTTATCATGAAGGAATGTTGAATTTGGTCAAATGCTTTTTCTGCATCTATTGAACTAATCATATGGTTTTTGTCCTTGATTTTGTTGATGTGATATATCACATTTATTAATTTGCCTATGTTGAACCATCCTTGTCTCCCAGGATAAATCCCATTTGATCATGGTGTATAATTTTTCTGATGTGTTTGTTGTATTCTGATAGCTAATATATTGAGGATTTTTGCATTTATATCCATCAGAGATATCGGCTTTTAGTTTTCTTCTTTTGTTGTATCTTTGTCTGGTTTTGGTATCAAGGTGATGCTGACCTCTTGAAATGAGTTTGAGAGAAGGGCCTCTGTTTCAATTTTCTGGAACAGTTTGAAGAGAATAGAATTGGTACTAATTACTATTTAAAAGATAGGTAGAATTCAGCTGTAAAGCCATTCAGTCCTTGGCTTTTCTTTGTTGGGAAAGTGCTGATTACTGCTTCAATCTCATTGATTGCTATTGGTCTGTTCAGGTTTTCTGTTTCTTCTTGGTTCAATCTTGGTTGTTTATATATGTCCAGAAATTTATCCATTTCCTGCAGGTTTTCAAATTTGTTGGTATAGAGTTGTTTGTAATAGTTTCTAATGATTGTATTTCTGTGGTATCAGTTATAATGTCTCCTTTTCCATTTCTGATTTTTGTTTGGGTCTTCTCTAAACTCCCCACTCAAAAGACACAGACTCACAGATTGGATTAAAAAGCTAGACCCAACTATATCCTATCTTCAAGAAACTCACTTCACCTGTAAAGACACACACAGACTAAGAGTGAAAGGATGGAAAAATATATACCATGCAAATGGAAACCATAAATGAGCAGGTGTAGTTATTTTTACGTACAATAATGTAAACTTTAGACCAAAATCCATGAAAAGAGACAAAGAAGGCCACTATATAAAGATAAAGAGAAGTATCCAGCAAAAAGACATAACAATCATAAATATATATGTAACCAATACCAGAACACCCAGATATATAAATCAAACACTATTAGACCTAAAGAAAGAGGTAGACCCCAATATGATAATAGTGGGGGACCTGAACACCCTTCTCTCAGCACTGGACAGATCACACAGGCAACAAATCAACAGAGAAACACAGGATTTAAACTAAACTTTAGAGACACCCAGGTCTGCTGGCTGAGGCCCACCTCCCTCCCTGCACCTACTGGGGACACTGGGGGGAACTGGGGATGAGGGGCTCTGCCACACCCCACCCCTGTGGTTGCCAGGGCAATGCTCCAACACACCTAGCTCCTAGCCTGAGTGAGGTGAAGCCAAAGAACATGGCTTCTCAGGTCTCTGACCATGGCCTTGCTAATCACTGCCCACCCCAGGCTGAGGAACTACTTCAAAGAGAACTACCTTCCTCAGGTCTGCAAGCAGGATCATTGGACCATGGTGACTTTCCACATCCTACTGAGAAGTAAACTGTGAAGACTGCTTTTGTTTCACTTCTCAGTTTACCTCAGAACCAGAGATGGGGAATCCATTGCTGAATAATGAGTCTACACAAAATTTAATGGTTTCCATTTCTGGAGTTCCAGTCAATATGGTGGAGTAGTTGCTGCCTGGTGTTGCTCTCTCCCACAGACACAGAGTGACCAATTTGCAGCTATTGAGGAGCAGCGATGGAGGAACCAAGATCTGTGCTGCAGCAGATGGGAGCTGCTCACTGTGAGACCCCAGTTCAAGTTGCTCCCTATTCTGTACAGAGACTTTAAAGCTTCTGGGCTCACATGCCTCAAGCCTACCAGGTTGGATAAGGCAGGTCAGGCAGGACTTCTGGCCCAGGCTGGTCCCTGCCTCCAAGAGTTACTTAAGAGGCTCTGAGCCCCGACACTCTGAGCCAGCTCAGCCAGAAAAGGCAGGCAGAGGGGGTGGGGGTGGGGACTTCTGGTCCAAGCCATCCCTGCCACCAGGAGAGTCCTAAGAGGATCAGGGACCCCACACCCTGAGCTAGCCAAGCTGGAGAAGGCAACATGAAGGACTTCTGGCCCAGGCTAGTTTCTGCTGCCCAGAAGCAGTAGTCTCTTCAGGATCAAAGCCAGACATCAGTGTGAAATGAGTGGACTGTGATACCTCTGTCCACAATGACATAACACCAAAAGAAAGATGCCATAAATATGAAAAATCAAGAAAGTACATAGCCACAAAAGGAAATTAATAACTTTCAAGTGCTAGATCCTATAGAACAGGAAGTCTTTGAAATGACAGACAAGGAATTTAGAGTAATTATTATAAGGAAACTAAATGAGATACAAGAATACTCAGTTAGCAACACAATAAAATGAGAAAAAATATAATGGATCTGAAAGAAGAAATGTACAAAGAAGTCAATGCCTTGAAAAAGAATGTAGCTGAGCTTGTGGAATTGAAGGATTCATTCAATGAAATAAAAAATACAACAGAGAGTTTAGCCAGCAGACTTGAACAAGCACAAGAGAGAATTTCTGACCTTGAAGACAGTCTGAATTATCACAGGCAGACCAGAAAAAAGAAAAAAAAGGATCAAAAACATCAAAGAAAATCTAAGAGAAACAACTGACAACCTTAAGTGCTCAAATATCCGAATCATGGGTATTCCAGAAGGGGAGGAAAAAGGAAATGGCATTGAAAACATATTCAATGAAATAATAGCAGAAAACTTCCCAGGTATAGGGAAAGGCACAGATCTCCAGATTCAGGAAGCCCAAAATCACCAAACACATTCAACCCAAAAAGGTCCTCTCCAAGACATGTGATAATCAAACTGACAAAAGTGAAAGACAGAGAGAGAATCTTTAAAGCTGCTAGAGAGTAGTGGCAAGTCACCTGTAAGGGAGCCCCAATCATAATAACATCAGACTTTTCATCAGAAACTCTAAAAGCCAGAAAAGAATGGGATGATATATTCAAAACAATAAAGGACAAAAATTGGTAAAGAATACTTTACCAAGCAAAGCTATCCTTCTGAAATGAAAGGCAAATAGTACATTTCTCAAACAAAGAAAAACTGTGGGAATACACTACCACATGACCAACCCTACAAGAAATTATCAAGGAAGTATTGGGTTTGATACCACAAAAACAACCACTACTGCCATGAATACACAAGAAAGAACAATACCTATGAGCAAAACAAAAATGCTAACAAAAGAGAAAAAAAATAGTTTATCTATCACCTCAAGAAACCAACAAATACAGAAGACAAACAGAAAATTAGAAAGAAAGGAAAAAAAGATACTTAAGAAATCTAAACAAAAATCAGCAAAATGCTAGGAGTAAATCAATGCTTTTCAATAATAACTCTAAATGAAAAAGGATTAAATTCTCCATTCAAAAGACACAGACCAACTGACTGGATTGAAAAGATCAACCCAACAATATGCTGTCTTCAAGAGATTCACTTGAACTGTAAAGACACACGTAGACTACGAGTGAAAGGATGGAAAAAGATATTTCATCCAAACAGAAATGAAAAATGAGCTGGAGTAGCTATTCTTATATCAGATAATATAGACTTTAAAGGAAAAACCATAAAAAGAAATAAAGAAGGCCACTATGTAATGATAAAAGGATCTATCCATCAAGAAGACATAACAATCATAAATAAATATGCACCTAATCTCAGAGCAGCCAGATTTCCAAAGCAAACACTGCTAGATTTAAAGAAAGAGATAAACACTAACACCATCATGGCAGGGGACCTGAACATCCCACTCTAATCATTGGACAGATCATCAAGGCAAAAAATCGACAGAGAAACAGAAGATCTAAATAATACTTTGGACCAATTGGGTTTGGCAGATATCTACAGAACATTCCACCCAAAAACCTCAGAATATTCATTCTTCTCATCAACACCTGGAACATTCTTCAGGATAGACCACATGTTAGGTCACAAAGCAAGTCTTAACAAATTCAAAAATATTGGAATTATTCCATGTATTTTTTCTGATCACAATGGAATAAAATTAGAAATCAATAATAAATGAAACTCTGACAACTATGCAAACACATGGAAATTAAACAACATGCTACTTAATGACATGTGGGTCCAAGAAGAAATTAAACAGGAAATCAAAAATGCCTTGAAACTAATTAAAATAATGGCACATCATACCAAAACCTGTGGGATACTACAAAAGCAGTATTAAGGGGGAAATTTATCACATTAAATGCTTACTTCAGGAGAATGAAAAGATGGCAAATAAATAACGTAACACTTCACTTTAAAGATCTAGAAAAACAAGAACAATCCAAGCCTAAAGTTAGTAGACAGAAAGCAATAATTAACATCAGAGCAGAACTAAATGAAATAGAAGCACAAAAACAATAAAAAACATCAATGAAACAAAAAGTTGACTTTTGAAAAGATAAATAAAATCAACAAAACTTTAGCAAGATTAACTAAGAAAAGAAGAGAGAAGACCCAAATAATAAAAATTAGAAATGAAAAAGGTGATATTACAACTGGCACCTCAGAAAAATGAGGAATCATTAGAGACTACTATAAACATCTATATGCCAACAAATTTGAAAATCTGGACAAAATGGATAAATTTCTGGATGCATACAAATTACCAAAACTGAGCCAAGGAGATATAGAATATTTGAACAGACCAATAACAATAAAAGAGATTGAAGCTGTTATCAGAAGGCTCCCAACAAAGAAAAGCCCAGGACCAGACAGGTTCACTGCAGAGTTCTACCAAATCTTCAAAGAGGAACTGATACCTATTCTGTACAAACTGTTCCAAAAGATTGAAACAGAGACCATTCTCCCAAATTCATTCTATGAAGCAAACATCACCCTGAAACCAAAACCAGACAAAGATGCATCAAAAATAGAAAACTACAGGCCAATGTCCTTGATGAATGTAGATGCAAAAATCCTCAATAAAATATTAGCTAACAGAGTACAGCAACACATACAGAAAATTATCCACCATGATCAAGTGGGACTTATCCCAGGGATGCAAGTTTGGTTAAACATATGCAAATCAGTAAAGGTGATACGCCACATTAATAAAAGCAAAGACAAAAAAACACATGATCTTCTCTACTGATGGTGAAAAAGCATTTGATAAAATTCAACATCCTTTCATGATGAAGACTCTACAGTTTGGCATAGATGGGAAGTATCTCAAAATAATTAAAGGCATTTTATGATAAGCCTACCACCTATATCATCCTAAATCCTTAAACACAGGAACTAGGCTAGGATTCCCACTCTCACCACTCCTATTCACCATAGTGTTGGAATCACTAGCCAGAGCAATAAGAGAAGAGAAGGAAATAAAGGGAATCCAGATTGGAAAGGATGAAGTCAAGCTGTCCCTTTTTGCAGATGATATGATCCTATATATTGAACAGCCTAAAGCTTCTATAAAAAACTCTTAGAGTTGATAAATGATTTCAGCAAAGTTGCAGTATACAAAATCAACACACAAAAATCAGTAGCATTTCTATACTCCAACGGTGAACATGCAGAAAAAGAAATCAAGAATGCTAGCCCATTTACAATAGCCACCAAAAAATAAAATACTTAGGAATAAAGCTGACCAAGGATGTGAAAAACCTCTATAAAGAGAACACAAACCACTCTTGAGAGAAACCAAAGAGGACACAAGAAGATGGAAAGATATCCCTTGCTCTTGGATTGGAAAAATTAACATTGTGAAAATGTCCATATTACCCAAAGTGATCTACAGATTCAATGCAATCCCCATCAAAATTCCAATGACATTTTTCTCTGAGATGGAAAAAGCTATTCAGACATTTATATGGAACAACAAAAGACCACACATAGCCAAAGCAATCGTGAGCAATAAATAAATAAATAAATAAAGCTGGAGGCATAACACTACCTGACTTTAAACTGTATTGCAAAGCTATAATAAACAAAACATCATGGTACTGGCATAAAAATAGACACACGGATCAATGGAATAGAATAGAGAACCCAGAAATCAATCCTTATGTCTACAACCATCTGATCTTTGACAAAAGCAGCAAATATACATACTGTGGAAGAGACTGCCTTTTCAACAAGCTGTGCTGGGAAAACTGGATACTCATATGTAAGATAATGGAACTGGCCCTGTACCTTCCACCATATACCAAAATCAGATCAAAATGGATTACAGAATTAAATATACATCCTGAAACAATAAAACTCTTTAAAGAAAGCATAGGGGAAACACTCCAGGAAGTAGGAGTGGGTATAGAATTCTTGAGTATGGCCCAAAAACAAAGCAACTGAAGGTAAAATAAACAAATGGAATTATATCAAACTAAGAAGTTTCTGCACAGAATAATAAACAATCACCAGAGTAGAAAAAAACAACCAACAGAGTGGGAGAAAATATTTGCAAAATATACTTCTGACAAAGGATTAATATCCAGAATATATAAGGAACTCAAACAACTTTACAGAAAAAAAAAAGAAAAAGAAAAAAACAAAAACGAAAAACCCAATTAAAAAATGGACAAAGGAGCTGAATAGGCATTTCTCAAAGAAAGATATGTGAATGGCTAACATACACATGAAAAAAATGTTCAACATCACTCAGCATCTGGGAAATTCAAACAAAACCACACTGAGATACCATCTCACTCCAGTTAGCATGGCTAACATCCAAAAGACTGAGAAAGGTAAGTGCTAAAGAGGTTGTGGAGAAAAAGTAACTCTTATTCACTGTTGGGGGAGGCTAAAAAATGGAGCAGCCTTTATGGAAAATGATATGGAGGTTCCTCAAACAATTACAGATACATCTACCATATGATCCAGCGGTTCCACTGCTGGGAATATACCCAGAGGAGTGGAAATCATCATGCCGAAGGGATACCTGTACTCCAATGTTCATTGCAGCTCTATTTACAATAACCAAGAGCTGGAACCAGCCCAAATATCCATCATCTGATGAGTGGATAAGATAACTGTGGTACATCTACACAATGGAATACTACTGTGCTATAAAAAAGAAAGAAATACTACATGAGCACACAAACGAACAAAGTGTAGAGTGGGGGGGGGGAAGAAGACAGAATAACTACAAAAATTTCTTAAACTATTTAAGTCAATTGAACAGATATGATGTGGGGGAGGGAAGGAAGGGGGAGAGGAACGTGTAAAGGGTCATGAAAATCAAGTACAATATATTTTGAGAAGTAAAATTTAAAACTAATTAAATAAATAAATAAATAAGCTATACTTTAGACCAATAGGACCTGGCATATATCTACAGAACATTTCATCCAACAATCACAGAATATACATTCTTCTCATCAGCACAGGGAACATTCTCCAGGACAAACCACGTTAGGTTACAAACTAAGTCACAACAAATTTAAAAGGATCAAAATCATCTCAAGTATCTTTTCAGACCACAACATATTAAAACTAGAAATTAATAACAAGTGAAACTCAGGACACTATACAAATACATGGAAATTAAATAACAGGCTCCTGAATGACCTATTGGTCCAAGAAGTACTTAAAAGAGAAATCAAAAAATTTCTTGAAACCAATGAAAATAAAGACACATCATATCAAAGCCTATTGGATACTGAAAAAGCAGTACTAAGAGGTGAGTTTATTGCAATAAACACTTACATTAAAAAATAGTAAGTTAAAATAAACAACATAAAGCTATATACCTCAAAGAACTAGACAAACAAGAATAATCCAATCATGAAGTTAGTAGACTGAAAGAAATAAAGATCAGAGCAGAACTTAAGTGATACAGAGAAAATAAAAATGATACAATATAGAAAAAAGTTTTTTTTTTTTGAGAAGATAAACAAAATAGGCAAATCATTATGTAGGTTTACAGTTTCCTTCCTTCCTTCCTTCCTTCCTTCCTTCCTTCCTTCCTTCCTTCCTTCCTTCCTTCCTTCCTTCCTTCCTTCCTCCCTCCCT